>NW_027596564.1:0-226840 GCF_964194155.1 Cetorhinus maximus | reverse complement strand
CCGGTTGATCGCCGCACCCGATTTTCCTTTGTCTCAAAGTCAAGAGTTCGAATTACTTTCCCACCGCCCAACCTGCCCCGAATAAACCTCCATCTCGGTCACCCAGAGTCACGGTGATGAAGTACCGAAAAAAAATTTAAGGACACCTTGGCACAGGGATATGGAGCTTTACGGTAAGAGGGGGAGGGGTGGGATGAGGACACGAAAGAGAAGGGGGAATGCGGACCGAAAAGAGGAGAGGGGGGAAAATGCGGACCGAAAAGAGAGGGGAGAAATGCGGACCGAAAAGAGGAGAGGGGGGACTGCGGACCGAAAAGAGGAGAGGGAGGGAATGCGGACCCGAAAGAGAGGGGGGGGGGAATGCGGAGCCGAAAGAGGAGAGGGGGGGGGGGGTGCGGACCCGAAAGAGGAGAGGGGGGGGGGTGCGGACCCGAAAGAGGAGAGGGGGGGGGGTGCGGACCCGAAAGAGGAGAGGGGGTGGGTGCGGACCCGAAAGAGGAGAGGGGGGGTGCGGACCCGAAAGAGGAGAGGGGGTGCGGACCCGAAAGAGGAGAGGGGGTGCGGACCCGAAAGAGGAGACGGGGTGCGGACCCGAAAGAGTGGGGAGTGAGGGATTATCGCTTCCAGTTCGTCAATTCAGCCGGAATGCGTTCCAGGATCAAAACTATTTACATGCAGGGCAGACACACGGAAACGAAGGAAGTTCATGCCGGGAACAGCAAAAGAAGAAATCGGGGGCAAAACAAGTGCAGACAAGGCAGCGCTGAGGAAGGCCTCTTTTTATGCTCCCTGATTACTGATTCAAGCTTCTGATAACCAGTTTAGGCCAGCTATCTAATTAACTAGCTACAACTGCTCTCAGAGAGCTTCTATATCACAGTTTTAAGGATGGAATAAAGCTTAACTTCTCTTAACTTAAAGAGTAATTTTTAGTTCATTGCTAAATTAAAGAAATAACTAGACTTTAGTTAGAAATTAACCCTTAAAACTCTCTCACCCACCAACTCTCAGTGCAGACAACTCTTTCAGGACAGCCCTGGAAAAGGTGGCATGGTTGGTCACCTTGCCCAGAGTGCACCAGGATAATCCATCCAATAAATCTGAAACTAGATCATTTAAAAAAATCCTTCAAAGCAAAAGTATAAAAGTGACCATACCTGAAAAAACAGGCCCTGTGGAAACTGGGGTTGCTTGCGAATGTGGAGATCATGGGCAGAATTAAGCTCAAGGGCCACAGAATCCACCACCACAGGTTGGAGAACCAATGGGAGCCTCACACCACATCAAAAGTTTACCATACAAGAGGTCATAGTGTACAGGGTAATGCATTAGCATGGATAGAGGACTGGTTGGTTTACAGGATGCAGAGAGCAGGCATAAATTGGTCATCTTTGGGTTGGCAAGATGTAACTAGTGGAATGTCAAAGGGATCAGTGCTGGGGCCTCAACCATTTGCAATCTACATCAATGTCTTTAATGGAGGGACCAAATGTATGGTTGCTAAATTTGCTGATGACACAAAGATAGATCGGAAAGTAAGTTGCGAAGAGAACATAATGATTCTGAAAAGGGATATAGATAGGTTAAGTGAGTGGGCAAAAAAAATGGCAGATAGAGCATAGTGTGGGAAAATGTGAACTTGACAACTTTGGCAGGAAGAATACAAAAGCAGCAAATTAATGAAATAGAGAGAGATTACAGAGCTGTGATCGCTACAATGGAAGCGGGGTGTCTGGTACATGAATCACAAAAGGTTGTTGTGGAGGTACAGCAAATGAATAGGAAGGCAAATGGAACGTTGGTATTAATTGCAAGGGAAATAGACGAATGTTTTGCTACAGTTGTACAGAGTGTCAGTGAGACCACACCTAGAGTACTGTGTAGTTTTGGTCTCCTTATTTAAGCAAGGGCATAATTGCATTAGTAGTTCGGAGAAGGTTCACTCGACTGATTTATGGGATCAAGGGGTTATCTTATCAGGAAAGGTTGGGTCTATATTTACTGGAATTGAGAAGAATGAGATGTGATCTTGTTGATCACCTGATATAAGGTCCTGAGTGGCCTTCACAGAGTGGATGCTGAGAGGATTTTTCCCCTTTTGAGAGAGACTAGAGCTTGAGGACACAGTTTAATACTAAAGGGGTTTCCCATTTAAGATGGAGATGAGAAGTTTTTTTCTCTCAAGAGGGTCCTGAGTCTGTGGAATTCCCTTCACCGGAGAGCAGTAGGGACAGGGGCATTGAATATTTTTAAGGCAGAAGTAGATAGATTCTTGAGTAACAAGGGAGTCAAAGGTTATCAGGAGTAGCTGGAATGTGAAGTTGAGGTCACAATCAGATCAGCCATGATCTTATCGAATGAAAGAGCAGGCTCGAGGGGTCGAATGGCCTTCTTCTAATCTGTATGTTTATACACAGTAGCAGCTCAAGTACACTCAGGCAATTATAAGTGTAGGGCCTCCCATGGGATCAAGGACCTCGGAAGGTGAAAATCCTGCCCAAGAGTTGGACTGATGCTGGATCCCTGGACACAGGCGAGTAGGGTGGGATGTCAGGTGTGGTGAAGGGTTTGTTGCCGAGGCAGAGCAGGGAGTTTGAAAGCAAGGCCAGGGGAGTAGCTTTCAGTGTCCCTTCAGCTCCTGATGTCAGGTCCCTTGATCAGGCAACGCGTGCCTGTCACCGGGGGCCCCCTCCTGTTAGGCCACTGACAAACATGATAGGGTTTGCCGGGCATCCTTTGGGAGCCAGTCTTCAGCCAATGTGATTCCATGTGATATCAAGTAGCACATACCCAGCAATAGCCTGCTCACTGATGCCAACTTTGGGTTCTGCCAGGACCATTTAGATCCTGACCTTGTTACAGCCTTGATTCAAACATGGACAAAAGAGCTGAACTCGTGAGGTGAGGTGAGAGTGGCTGCCCTTGATATCAAGGCATCATTTGACCGATTGCGGCATCAAGGAGCCCGAGAAAAACTGGGGTCATTGAGAATCGGGGGAAAACACTCCGCTGAATGGAGTCATACCTAGGACAAAGGAAGATGGTCGTGGTTGTTGGTGGTCAGTCACCTCAGCTCCAGGACATCACGGCAGAAGTTATTCAGGGTAGTGTCCGCAGCCCAACCATCTTCAGCTACTTCATCAATGACTTTCATCCCATCATAAGGTCAGAAGTGGGGTTGTTCACTGATGATTGTACAATGTTCAGCACCATTTGTGATTTCTCAGATACTGAAGTAGTTCATGTCCACTTTCAGCAAGACTGGACAACATTCAGGCTTGACCTGATAAGTGGCAGGTAATACTCATGCCACACAAGTATCAGGCAATGACAATCTCCAACGAGACACAATCTAAACATCTCCTCTTGACATTCAATGGCATTACCATTACTTAATCCCTCACTGTCAACATCCTGTGGATTAGCATTGGCCAGAAACTGAACTGGAGTAGCAGCTACAAGAACAGGACAGAGGCTGGGTATCCTGCAGCGAGTAACTCAATTCCTGACTCCGCAAAGCCTGTCCACCATCTACAAGTCACAAGTCAGGAGTGTGATGGAATACGCTCCATTTGCCTGGATAAGCTCCAACAACACTCAATAAGCTCAACACCATCAAGGACAAAGTGGCCCATTTGATTGGCACCCCATCCACCACCGACACACTAGTGCAGTAGTGTGTACCATCTACAAGATGCACTTCAGTAACTCACCAAGGCTCCTTCGAAAGCACCTTCCAAACCCACGACCTCTACCACCCAGAAGGACAAGGGCAGCAGATGCATGGGAACCTGCAAGTTCCCTTCCAACTCACGCACCAACATGTCTTGGAATGATATCGCTGTTCCTTAACCGTTGCTGGTTCAAATTCTTGGGACTCCCTCCCGAAGAGCACTGTTGGTGTACCTACACCACATGGACTGCAGTGGTTCAAAAAGTTGACTCACCGCCACCTTCTGAAGTGCAATTAGGAATGGGCAATAAGCATTGCCCGAACCAGTGATGTCCATATCCAATGAATAAATGAAAAGAAGCTTATCTAGATGGTAGATTGTCAGAATTTGGCTTAGCTTGGAGTCTTTGTAAGGTGATTAAAGGTTTTGTTAGGCCAAATATGAAAGACGATGGGCGAGACTTATTGGCCCTACCCACCACTGGGATAGTCCATCCCTGCCGAAAGTCAATGGGTTTTTGGCTGGGCCGCTGAATCTCCCACGGCCGGTCCCACCACGACGGCGCTGCAAAATCCCGGCCTATGGGGTTGATTTTCAATTTGCCACCCGGATGTAAAATTACTGTTGCAGATTGGCTGCCTCTTGTAGGATACCTCTTGTCGAACCTCATTGGCTGGATTTTATTCTCCCCCATAAATTATTTTAAAGGCTGGGGTAATATCCTGCGGGGCTGGATTCATTCCACTTACCCACCCACACCCAACCTGTCTGAAATTTTCCAGAGCGGGTGGGGAAGGCGTTGGATGGCCCCGGCACCTTCAGGCTTATTGAGCTCCGTAAGTGGCCAATTAGTGGATGTGGTTGGAGACAAAGAATATGATGAAACAAAAAGAGTTTATGATGCATGTCAGGTGAACTCTTCAAGTCAATCCTTCATGTCAAATACAATCGCTTCCCTAGTGTGTCTGGTGATGGTTAAGCTAAATTCGCTGGGGATAGGCACCAGCACATGAGGGGAAAAAAAGGAACGAGGTGCGTAAAGTTAGACACTAAGGAGTTCTGGAGAAGGGAATAGTTCGATATTTGTTATGAGTGGACAAAGGGGAAATAGTAGAAGATTAAGTGGGTTGAGTATGGGAGAAAGTAATAAAGTCTAAATTAGGGTTGCTGTGCATGTACGTAAATGCACGGCCTGTGGTAAATAAGATTGGTGAGCTATAGTCACAGATTGCCATGTGGAAATATGATATTGTGACTATAACAGAGACCTGGCTCAAAGAAAGGCAGGCTTGGGGATTAAATATTCCTGGATACGAAATGTTCAGAAAAAATAGAAAAGAAAGAGGGGTGGCAATATTAAAGATAACCTAATGAGATCTTACACCCAGAAAAATGAGCTTGTATTTTGCTGACAAATGGCAGGACATCACCACATAAACCATTTCTTTAACCATATGGTTAACCATTAAAAAAAAGCCAAAATACAGCAGATTCTGGAGGTCTGAAGTGAAAAACAAAAAAAAAAGTGAAAAAATTCAGGTCAGGCTGAGTTAATGTTTCAGGTAGTGATGAGTTTTCATCAGAACTTTAGAAAGATAGAAATGTAGGAATTTTTAAGCCAGTGAAAACTGAGAAGGGGTAGGAAGAACAAAAAGGAAGGTCTGCGATTGGGTGGAGGGCAGGAGAGATTAAATACCAGAAGATTTCATGAAGCAACAGCCAGAGAGTGTTACCATTGAGAAACAAATATAATACTTATTATTTTATAGTAATGAAACAGATATATAATAAGGCATGAATGGCTACATAGCAACCATCTGAGTGCAACATGAAGGGAGAAAGAGACAAGACCAACCCAGCAAAGCAAAACAGAACATGATGATCTAAAGGTGCTGAAGTCAATGTTGAGTCAAGATGCTGAAGAGTGCCAAGTTGAAAGATGAGGTGCTGTTCCTCAAGTTACCACAAAAAACATGCTGTAAATGATGCAAACAAAATCCTAGGATCTTTAAGGAGAAATCTAACCAAATGTAACATAAGTCAAGGCTTTTGGTACAATATCAAACTGGAGTATGCAGCAACAGTATGGGACTCCTACCAAACCCACCTTGGAAACAAACTGGAAATAGTTTGACAGAACGGTTTGTCTTCAATTACTATGCTTAGACATCCAGTGTTATGTCTATGATGAACTCTCTGGAGAGGCCTACATGACAATGAAGACAGCGGAGTAGGCTTACACTGTTCAACAAAGCAGCTCACCATGAAGTTGCTATTGATATTCCACCATGTGTTAAACAAGTAATCCACTGCAAGAGTAAAAACACCAACACCAGCCTCTCCAATGTTACACACAATCATATCTGAACAGCTTCATTTCAAATACCATAAAAGACTGGAATAACTTCCCCAGGAAAATAACTAACCAAAACACTTCACAGGTATGTAAAGCATACCTTGACATGGAAAGGGGCAAAAAGAACAGAAGGTATGGTGGAAGCATGCAGCGCAGATGTCACACCACCTCTGAACAATGTGCTGCACAGCAATCCTCAAATATTATTCTGAGATTCTGAGAACTGGTGTTAACAGAATGAGGAAAGAGTCAGAAACAGAAGTTGAAAAGATGGAAGATTAATGAAGATAGAGAAATTTATTGGTTTAGAAACCACACACACTCGTGTCCCTTCTAGCTGTTTCCTGGCTAACTGTCTTTAGTCTTCTCTCTGCTCTCGTTTACAATGAGGTAATAGCAATTATAGTCTCCACTTACAGCTCTCACAATTTACACGCTCAAATATATTTTACTTCTATCCTCACCAAAGTTACATTTGTGTTCTCACCAATGATCATTGGCCTGAACTGCTCGTTTCCCCACAGATGCTAACCTGATGAGTGTCCAAGATTTTCCTGTTTTTAATTCCAGACTCCCAGCATTTTGCTACATTTCATATGTTACACACTGCAGGTTAGTTATACAACATCATTTGTGGACCAGTGTGTGCTACCATGAGTGGCCACAGTGGCTTGGCAACAAGTCCCAACACCAAAAACAATATCCCACAATGAGCACTTCATGTGGAACACTTGTGGCAGAATCTGCCTCTCACGGAGTGGTCTGTTCAGCCATCAGCAAAAGTGCACTATCCCATCTCCAACTGATCTGCTGCATGCCCATCATCTTACACTGATGGAAGGATGCCAATGATGACAAATGCGTTAGAGAAGATTCAGAAAAGAATCATGAGAATGGTTCCAGAGCTGAGGAACTTCAGTTACATGGATAGATTAAAGAAGCTGGGGCTGTTAAACTAAGTGAGATGAGTCCTACAGTTTTGTGCAATGGGATCATCACCTGACTGAAATTCACATTTCATGCCATTCTCTGCATACATCTGAGAGGGTTTACATTGGTTCCAGACCCTCAGCAGACTGTGGTAGAAAGCCTTAGACAGTGCCTTTCCACCGTTGAGGCTTTGTGGCAGCTGCCTCAAGCTTTAGTGCATCCCTCAAGATGTCGTCCAGGATCTTGTAATGTGCCAGTCGCAACACTCGGTCACAGGTGGCTCTTTGTACTGGAAGCGCAGCCAGTTTTGGGAAGACCAAACTATGTCTTTCCTCAAGTTGATGTTCCTCCACCAGCAGCTGATATTTATCTCAATCTGAGTCCATAGGAACTGCTTTTAGAACACTGAATTCTGCGTTACAGAGCTGCTTGAGATGAACCTAACCACTGCATCTCTTCCCAGACATGCATCGTAAAGGCACATTAAGGTGGAAGTGGGCAATGGTCTCTGCTCCACTGCAGTTGCATGGAAGGCAGCATGCTGAGGCAATCAGCCTCCTGGCTGTACCTCAACTCTATTTTACCCAACTTTGCTCCACATCCAGCAGGATACAAGCAGCACTGATCTGCCACTGCACTGTATGTGCACAGGATTGATGAGCTAGCTCTGAGACAATACTTTTATATTTTCCAATTGGCTCCTTCCACAGAAAGCAAGCTAACCAGACAGAAGGATGACTCACCAAATGTTGTGGTCACTTTGACAAACGGACCATGGGAATCTCAGGTACAGGTCACGATCGTTTATTCAAGCAATTGCAAGGAGAGAACCATCTCAATGCAGCTTGAGATAGCACTCTGCTAAATAACATATTTATCCATTATTGGTCACGTAGAAGAACATTTCCAGTTTCCGATCTCATCAACATATAAGTTTACATTAAACAGACATCTCTAGTAACAGGCACATGCATCGTATGTCCCTATTTTTCACCCAGGCAGAGACCTTCCCTCCTCCCTAAACGAGGACCATTTGCTCTTCCCCTATCTGTTGAAGTGCACACTTAACCTTAGTTGTTATTGTCATCCTCTGACTCCAGTCCAGCTCCCAAGGCCTTTGTTGTTTGCAGGCCCTAAGGCTGTGCAAAGTTCATCTGGTAACCTTTAACTGTTAATGTGCTTGGTAGCACTGGCTACCTGGAGATTTTAAGTAATTCATTCCCTTTCAATAAATTCTCCCTTACCATAAATTCTTAATTATTTTCTTCCCCCTAACAGTCCCCCCTTTTGGCCCTTGGCCTAGCCCAAGGTAGCCAACTATAGTGGTACTGTCCGCCCTCTTCACACACCGCCACCCATTGATGCTGGCCAGTCATCCAGCTTTGGGTTGTAAAAGGTATCGTCAGACCACCTGTATCATCTGGCCCTTCAATTCAGGCCTCTGGCTCACTAAATTTCTTCTCCTCCTTCTAAAACTCCCCCAGCACCACCTCTTTTGCCACCTTCGGGTACACTGAATCAAGTATGTTAAATATATAGATAAAAGAAAAATATATAATTAGTATCAGCTGAATCACAGCCAGAGCATGGGAGATAATCCATGGGTGTGTGTACATTTATGCCCCAATTCCACAGATCGGGCCACCATGAGGAAAAATCTTTCGATCAACACCTTTTAAGGCTCTAACCTGTTGCTGCAGTGTATAGCAAGTCCTTTTCATTTGTTGAGTGTCTCCAATTTGCAGTTAAGTGCTCTGGAAGTAAAGGAATTTCATAGGAGAACTGGTTCAAATACTGCGTCAGGTTCTCCCTAAGACTTTCCATCTCTTGTATATTTCAGTCAGTTCCACCTTTCCTACCCTTGCCGGCACCTGCGGGTGTAGGCACACTGAATGTGTGTGGATGGGGCATATCCGGTTGCTCCCATGCTGGATCTTTTGCTGCCACGTGGTGATACAATAGTTTCCATTGTACAAGTTGTTGCTGCTTTAAATCGACACTTAGCTTCATCTGTCTCATATATTGAGTGTGCTATCGTCCACTCTTCTAATGTGGTGCTAATGATGTCTACTGCATATTGTGGAATGTCATGGTACCTCATAATTATCCCCCCGTATCACCCCAATATTTTCAACTCTATGTAATGTCCTGCCGGGTGTTGACATAGGTATAACAGGTATCACTAAGACAATGCCTATTAGCATATTATTATTTACTATACATTAAACATTCATTCTATATATGTAATGCTTGTGCCGTGCAAGATTACATAAATCTTTATTTCTTACCCATAAAGGAACTACCCCTTCATTAATCTGTCTTAAAGAGACATTTTACTTCTATCCTCACCTAACCTTTAACTGTAAGTGTGCTTGGTAGCAGAGTTGTCTTCCAAACCCGAATTCTGCCACAGTGGCACAAAACCAGCAAACACCACCACCACTTCGCCACATTAGGGCTTACTCTTAGCCCCAACTGCACGGGCTGCCAAATAGCTCCCAGGGCTTCACTCGTTCCCGACTCAGCTCCTCAGAGCTAACAGCAGTACTGTGGCTGCATGCTGCTTCTTGGATCTTCTGCTATTCTCTCAAAGTCTGCTAACTGGCAGCCCTTTTCATGCTTTTTTTTTAAAAACTTAACTGGGACCTGCTCCTGTTCTGTCTCTGACCCTTGTAGGCTGACTCCCCGAAACTAACTACCTCCGAAACCTGGCCACTGACCCGGTGACCTATCGCAACACTCCCAAGAGGTTAAAATATTTAATTAACAAATATCATAATATACAAATATAATATACACTATAAATGCAATATCTCTGCTCTTATTTAGCTAAAGAAGGAAGCTAAAAAAGTCTACACAAATACAGAAGACAACATTAAGTGACACAATCACATAGTAAACAGGTTAGTGAGGTTGAAAACGTGGCCGCTGGAAATCAAAAACAGCCTTAAAAACTGATTTTGATCCATGTTCTGCACTCACTGAGAACGAGGGAAAATTGTATTGGAAGCTCATTGTTCACCCGTATTCAAAGTCAAATATAAGATGGCTCCTCAATGGCAGTCATACTCCCAGATTTAAGGCTTTCAATGGAACAGTGCTCCTGGATTTAAAGGATGGGACATTCAGCTCCTACAGAAAAAAAAAGACAAAATGGAATCAAAATGTTTGCAAACAGCTGAAGAAAAATTTGATTTTTTTTGACAATAATTAAAAACAATTTAACACTAGGTGATATTTTTTGAGTTTTCTCTTCACTTTATGCTTCACAAGTTTTCTTTCAGACAAGAAAAAGCTTATGGCCAAGTTTATCTTTTTGTGAACCATGTTATCACCCTGTTGAATATACATTTTATCAGAAGCACTAAATATATGGTATTAAATACACTTTAAATTATCTCTATACCTTTGAATATTTAACACTCTGTTTGAGAGAGATAGTTTTATTTCATTTCCCTTTTAGATATTGAACAGAACTTGAGAAATAATCCCTTTCATTTGTCTCTCTCTAAGAACAAACACGCCGTGACATGCATGCATTTTGCTCAGTACAGCAGATACTGGAGTAGTCCCCATTCTTACACTAATTACTCTCGAACAGCAAAATGAAACAGAATTCCAATTTCTTACTACAATATGCAAAAACTAAAGGGACATTTATTTAGAGAGGTTCAGAGCAAAACAGCTGCATATCTAACTTGCCACTTATATTTGATCACAATACTTACAGCACATTAAAGTTCATGACAATGTGCACTGGAATGTACTGCCTGGGATCCAGTTGTCCAATTATGTTTGCATTTTCTTCCTGTTGATATGAACATGCAATGAATTATATTGATGCAAAAAAAAAAATGAACTGACAAAAGTTTTCGTTCAATAGATGATTAGAGTATCAGTCTGCAATTCTTCCCCCCTCCCAAAACATTTTCTCTATCAAATTTTACCATGCAGCATGCCAAAGTTGAACAGCTCCTGTGAATCCTTGTCCATATTACTAATCTGCTTATTTTACTGCCCCGACTAAAGAAAGGAATGTTACATTCGAGTGCCCCTTCCAAACATTAGACAGTGACCTGTAGTCTCAGGTCCGTTTTATAAAACAGCAAACAGGGTTGAGCCAGTCAAAAGAAGGTGAGTGTAGGAAGGAGAAAAAGCACGGCAGATCAACCAGTCACACAAAAAAATATAAACAAAAACTGACTTTACAGTCTAAAGTCAATGCTGCAATCAACAAGGCAAAGGCAGGTCCCAGGAACAACTAAACACCAAGCAGGAAACTTTACATTTAACTAGCTTCAGAGAAGTTACTGGTAAGAAAAGTGTATTTAGCTTGATAACAGGGAGAGTGCAAATACTTTATTTTCTAAGTTATAAGGAGCATTTCAAAACAGTTTAGAATTCTCTGGCCTACATTTCCTTTGGAAGACAAGCCAGCCCATTGGTTTATAATTGGCTTCATCGCTCATGAGTGTTCATCATTTGGTCTTTCAGAAGTTTGCAGAAACAGATGTGGGTGGCATGTGTAAAATTAAATACATAGTTCATTCAATAAATGGATTTCATTGTTATGACTCCCAGGCCACACTATAATGTGACTAGATATTGGCCAGTAAAGGTAGACTCCCGATCATAAGGAGTGTGGAGCCTACTTACACATGAGCCAGGTGGCACTGGATCAAAATGAGAATATATACTGCAGACCTTCAACGCTCATCCAGCCAACCCATAACCAAGCATCTTATATCAGAGTTCCAATGTGTCAAACTGCCAGGTTACTAAATGGAGTCCTTTCATTCATTTAACAAAATTCCAAAGACAAATGTTAGAAGGAAGAACTTTGCCAGGATTTCCCATTTCAGCAGCCCTGACACAAACCAGGCAATAATATCAGTACATTCCACACTCACAGCTCAATGTTTCTCTAATCAGTAAAGATGAGTGGATAAATAGTTATGTGCTAGCCGCTAGAAGTACAGAATTCCCAATGTGTACTCCTGGTGGGCTCAAGGAGTGAGTGAAGTGAAAAATCCCAGTCACAATTCCTTCCCACAGCACCTGGTATCCATTACAACACTTTTGAAGCAACCTGTAACTGCATCAATACTTACATTTACTGTAACGTGTATAGGCCAAGAAAACTATCAGCACCACTACACCAACACCACCACAGGAATTACAATCTTCTGTACACTGGCTGCTGGATCACAATCTTTACCTGCAATGGATATCATGGAAGTACATGAGCTTCAGACTAATGTGCACATTAGTTGAAAGGCTCACTTTTATATATACAAGACAGCTACATTAAATAAATGATATAATATATTCTTTGACTCAAGTTACAACACACAAACCATTAGAAAAATTAGCTTGACCCTCATTAAGGGCAGCTCTATTACGTCACATCCACTAGAAATCTTTGGTTCCCAACTTGTACTGTCTGCTTCATCCCCAGTATATTTGTTATGGAGATCCTGTGGTTTAAAAACTTCATCTCACCAGCATAATACACATTGTCCTTGTAAAACAGCACATCATCTGATGCACTGTGAGCAACATTGTGACAGATCCGTTTTAAAGAATACATTTTGACTCCTGATGACCGTAATGTAATTTCTGAAACTACAGCTGCTTATACAAAACAGAATCAGTCAGAATTGCAGCCAACTAAGAGAGCTTCATTCACTGGGAGCATCTGTTATACATCTGGGCACCATTTTCTGTCCATCATTTAGAATTGAGTCACGGGCAACAGGCACTTGAATTTGCCCTGGGTTCTTTGTGAGCCAAGCTCCGATACTCTGGCGCTGAAAAGGAAAATCGGCGTCATGGTTGTAGAGCATTCCACTGTCCGCTGACTTAATGCAGCGAGGGTTGGCAGGGCGGGGGGATATCAAAAGAAACACTGCTTTTCCACAAAGGAGACTGTGGAGTGAATAATATAATTCATACAATCCAGGCACTACTGATCAGATTGTCTAAATTGTTCAATTTACAATCATGTAGAATTATTAGATAATTAAATAATTGAAGTAACCATAATGGAAAGGTTGGTAGTTATAATCTATTCATTTAGAGGGTAATATTGTCCAAAGCTCACAGCACCAAAGTACGCACTTTTAATCTGGTGCCAAAGCAGAAAAGTTAATTCTGGTGCAACTGAATTTTCTTGAACCATTGATTGCATCCTAGCCTTCCAGAGCTTTGATCGGTGCCCGTGGCAGAGCCAGGATTCTGTGCCATACAGCAGGCCGGTGAGGATAAAGGTGAGGTAGAGTTTGATTTTAGTCTTCAGCTCAATGCCATTCTGCTTCCAGACATGATCCTGGAGCCAGCTGTAGGCAGAACTTGCTTTCTGGATGCGTCCACTTATATTTTCAATATAATCATCCCTAAAGAGCTCACTAAGGTGTGAGAATTTTTCTACAACCTCAAGACTGATGCCATCAATGTTTAGGTCTGGTGCTTCATAACAGTGTGCTTGGGGCTTCCACCAGACACCTGAGGTCCAGCATGAAAACATTACAGCAGGACAAAAAAAAAAATATTCACATAATGAGGTCCTGCATTATGCTGATCAAAACAGCACGGAGACCACCCCCTGCAGAAAATTCAGCTTCGATGGATCTGCCATGTCTCCCACATGGGTGACTATGGAATCCCCAAACAATACAAGGAACCCAAGGAATACAAGCATTATAGGACTGACAATTTGTGTATTTAATCTCCTGCCCCATCGGAAATCTTCCTTCCATTGTTAAAATTCTGTCCTTAGAGGCTATAGACCCCCAAATAGCAGAAGGGGGTTAGAAAAGCAAATATGTAGACAGATTTATGGGTGCAAAAACAATAGGGCAGTAATCGTTGGCGACATCAACTACCCTAAAATCAATTGGCATACGAACATTGTGAAGGGCAAAGAGGGCGCAGAATTTTGAGCTGCATTCAAGAGAATTTTTTAGCCATCACTTAAGATGCCCAACGAGAGGGAGCACAATTCTAGATTCAAGAAATGAAGCTGGACAAGTGGATGAAGGAGCAGTGTGGGACCATTTTGGAGATAGTGACCATAAAATACAGTTAGATTTAGCATTATGGAAAAAGGACAAAGATAGAACAGGAGTTAAAAGTTCTTAAATTGGGACAAGACAAATTTTACAAAGCTGAGGTGAGCTGGCGAGAGTGGACTGGATACAGCTTTTAGAAAGAAGAACTGCGTGAAATCAGTGGGAGGCAAAGGTGAGATTCTATGGGCACAGTGTAGACATGTCCCCACAAAGAAAAAAAAGTTTGTTACTGCCAAATCTGTGCCCCCTGGTTATCCAGAAGCATACAGGCCAAGATAAAGCAGAAACTCAAAGCTTATGACAGACACAAAAGACTTCATACAGTAGAAAGCCTAAAGGAGTATAGAAATTACAGGGGTGAAGTTAAAATGGAAATTAGGAAAGCAAAAAGAGGGGATACAAAAAATATATTGGCAGGTAAAATCAAAGAAAATCCTAAGATGTTTCACAAGTACATTAACAGTAACAGAATAACTAAGGAAAAGGTAGGGCCTATCAGATTTACATGGTAACTTGTGGGTGGATGCAGCATATGTGGGTAGTGTTCTCAATGAGTTCTTTGTCTCCGTCTTCCCTAAGGAGAGGGGTGATGCAGACATTCTAGTTAAAGAGGAGGAGCGCGAAACATTAGATACAATAAGCATAGTGAAAGAGGAAGTACGAGAGAGGCTGGCATCCTTGAAGGTGGATAAATCACCAGGGCCGGATGGATTGTATACCAGGCTGTTGAAGCCACGGGGAGGGAATAGTGGATGCTCCGAGGATAATTTTCCAATCCTCACTAGATACAGGCGAGGTCCCAGAGAATTGGAGGCTTCAGAACGTTGTACCATTATTTAAAAAGGGCACGAGGGATAAGCCAGAAAATTGGGAGGCCAGTCAGCCTGACTTCATTGGTGGGCAAGTTATTGGAAACAATTCGGAGAGAGAGAGAGACAGGATAAACTGTCACTTAGAGAGGCACAGATTGATCAAAGATAGTCAGGAGGATTGATGACGGTATCGCACTGGATGTTGGAGGCATTTGACAAGGTCCTACTGAGCAGACCAGCCAGGAAAGTAAGATCTCAGGGGAGACAGGGGAAGGTGGCAGGTTGGATTCAAATTTGACTCTGTGAAAGGAAATAAAGGGTAATGGTCAATTGATGTTTTTGCGAATGGAAAATGATTTCCAGTGGTGTTCCACAGGGGCCAGTATTGGGGCCTTTGTTGTTTGTCATATATATTAATGATTTGGACTTTAACGTGGGAGGCATGATTGGGAAGTTTGCAGAGGTCACATAAATTGGCTGTGTAGTTGATAGTGAACCGCATAGATGTCAACTCCAGAATGAATCAATGGTTTGGTTGAGTGGGAAGAGAAATGGCAAATGTAATAGTTAGGAAAAGTGCGATGTGATGCCCTTGGGGAGGGCAAACAGAGCAAGGGAATACTCATTAAACAGGAAGTTATTGAGGAGAGTTGAGGGAGAGAGAGACCTTGCAGTGCATGTCCACAGGTCCTTGAAGGTGGGCATGGTGGTCAAGAAAGCATATAGAATGCTTTTTTATTGGACGAGGTATTGAATACAAAAGCAGGGATGTAATGATGGAACCGTGCAAAATGCTCGTTAGGCCACAGCTAGAATTGTGTACATGCTCTGGTCACAATATTACAGGAAGGATATAATTGCTCTGGAAAGAGTGCAGAGAGAGAGAGACTTACAAAAACATTGCCAGGGCTTCAAAATTGCAACTATGAGTGAGTGGATAGGGTAGAGTTGTCTTCCTTTGAACAGGAGGCTAAGGGGTGACCAAATTGAGGCATATAACATTATGAAGGGCCTAGATAGGGTAGACTGGAAAGACTTCTTTCCCCTAACTGGTGGGTGAATTACCAGGAGCACAGACTTTAGGTGATTGGTACAAGGATTAGAAAGAGCATGAGAAAAAACTCCACCCAGAGGGTGGTGGGCATTTGGAATTCACTGCCTATGTTGGTGGTTGAGGCTGAAATGCTCAACTCATTTGAAAGGTACCTAGATCTTCATTTGAATTGCTGTAACCTGCAAGGCTACAGACCAGGTACTGGAAAGTGGGCTTAAAATGAGCGGCTAGTTTTCTTATTTCACTTTTTTGACTGGCGAAGATGCAATAGGCTGAATTGACTCTTTCGGCACCATAACTTTTCTATAGTTCCAAGTCCTCTCCATTCTGCCCAACAATCTATCAGGGCTCCTTTAGTCAGAAGGGTGTGCAACACTGCAGCAATATTCCATTTCCTGCATTGGGAGCCTGTTTACTCTGAAGAAAACTGCGAGATTTTTTATTCTGGTGCTGGGTGTGCGCAACAGGACATTTTACACTACCAATCTGTGATTTCCCATCCTACTCATTTCCCTTGTCATGGAAAGATACAAATTCTTATATTAACCACTTTAGCAAGGTGGAGTTCAATGCACATCAGTGGAATATTGATTTCAACTATTAAATGGAATTGACTGACTGGCTTGACTCACCATTCACAGAGAGAGAGTGTGAACTCTTGCTAACAGGGTTCTCCACTCTGCAAGTGTAGTTTCCACAGGCTGATTTGTTGGCTTCAGAAATAATCAACGTGCTGTTGTTTTGCACCAACTGATAATGTTGGCCATTCACTATCATTTCACCATCCTTCCACCACTGAATGGAACTCACTTTCCCTGAAGGAACTTGACAAGTCAGTTCAATGGTGGTATTCACATGGAAATCATTGATCGGAGGTTCAGACAGTGGTTCTGCCGGAGACAATGAATGAACAGCTAAATAGGACTGAGCATAAGGACATCACCGCTTCACATTAAGTTAGTGTAGTTAACTAAAAAGAGCTCTGCCCTTCACACGTGCCTCCCTACATCAATCCGGAACTGAACTTCCAATGCCATAACACTATCACAAAAACTGTCAGCATCGTCTAGGTGCTGCGCAATGGCACTGCTGCCGATTCCCACTATCACTCCACTTCTTTAAAACACAAAATCCTGCACATGCTGGATACAAAATGCTCAAAACCCTCAATTAATCAGGCAGCATTTAAGGAGAGAGAAACAGTTAACATTTTCCACATTCCAAAAAGTCATCAGCCTGAAATGTTTTCTCTGCTTCTTTCTTCACAGATGCGGCTCAACTTGCTGAGCTTGTCCAGCATTTTCTGCTTTGGTCGACAGGTGGACTGTACATGGCCACATTAGGATTATCTTTTTTTTCTGTGTAAATGACAGTCATCACCACACTGGAGCAGCTTGGCTCTGGGATCAACAAGCTCCAAGTGGGTCTTCTGCACTTCCCCCGGTATGTTTGCTGTGCCTCATATACCGAGCCACTTCCCCATTGCATGTAGAGTGAACCAGTCAATTATTTCTTTAAAAAGGAGAGAAGGATAAACCCAGCAACTACAGGTCAGGCAGCCTAATGGCAGTGGTGGGAAAGCTTTTAGAAACAATAATCCAGGACAAAAATTGGTTGGCGCTTGAAAAATAATTGAAAGTAAGCACAGATTGGTTAAAGGTAAACTGAGTTGAATAACTCAGTTCATTGATGTAGTAACAGAGGTGGATACGTGCAGTATGGCTGCGTTCCTTTATTCATTCGTTCTTGAGATCTGATCGAGTTAGGTACTGCAATGGAAGCAATTAGATGCAGACCTGAGAATTGGTTGGGTGTATAATTAAAATGGTCATTTAACCTTTCATATCTTTGCTCCATCTCTCGTTCTGTTCTACAGGAATCCATGTGAGCTTTTAGGCTGGGGTCACAGGGCTTTGATGCCTCAGTTTTTTTAATGTATCTCTGCTCATATTATTGCAGAAATCACCCTGAGCCTCACCAGTGATTATGTTAGAAGTTTCAAAATGTAAGGAGTTTCAAAATGTTTGGTAGCACCTGAAGTGTTGACCATAAAAGAGGTGACTGGGATCTGATGAGAACGGGGAAGTTACAACAGGCAGAATACCGATGAGAGCTGTGTGGACAAAAGTTCTCAAAAGTCCACGATTTGATGTTAAAGCTCTGGGGAAAGATTCAAGAATTGAGTTTACTCAGTTGTCAGAGGCTGCGGACTTCCAAAAAAAAAGGTTTAAGTACCAGTTGCACCTCATCCTCCTCAGTTGCCTCCACGGTTTCCAGCTGCCTGTCAGCACTGAGCAACCAAGAGAAAAAAAGTTAATGCTCAAGACAAGGCATTGCAAGCAGCACAAAAAAATGATCATGTCAAATACAAATGCTTTGGGGGCAATTTGGCAGTTGTGGATTGAACTGAAGATTTTACTCTATACCAAGCTCCTGTTCCTGCCAGGCTCTCTCTGCACCATCCTCACACCAACCTTATCACCTCCATGATACTCTCCCCTTCATCTTCCATCCTCTCTACCCTTCCCACCTTACCCTCAATCCTTTCTTCATCTATTCCCCCTACTCCACAGGATAAGAGACATATCGCAGCAATGGACAGGGTCTGAAGGGCTACAATCAAATTTTTCACATTTCATTTTTGTCTTCCTTTAAAGATAAGGAATCTAGTTTTGTCTTCAACAACAACAAGCAGAAATCCTATGTTATGTTTCTTAAGCTTGGTAGTCAATAATTCACAAGCTGCATCTCTTTCAAAGTAGTGGACTTACTTGCCAATGAGTTTCAAAACTCGACTTCCTCTCAGTTTTCCATCTAAAGTGATTTTATAAACTCCTTGGTCTCTAGCTGTTGCATTAATTATTCTCAGAGAGCCAGTTGACACATTAAAACGTAAATGTAATTTGAACTGTTCATTTGGCTCCAGTTTAGAGTAATTAGCAACATAATCCAAGATAGTAAGAGGCCTTTTTTACTACCAGTGAACTCCCATACAACATCACTTCTGCTCAGATCAGCTCCAATTTTAGGATCCAGTAAAGGTGATGAACCATCGACAGCAAATACTTCTTCCTGTCCGACTGATAGACAAAAAATTATAAGTTAAACTCTGGCAATGAAACAGTGAAATGCCAAGAAAAACTACAGTAAATGACAGCACATGTTATATCAGTAAATATTCAGTTATTGATTGGGAGTTCAGGACCTGGATTTCTGGGTGTAGAGTTTCCACTCATTTACGTTAGCAATACCAATGTAATCTGGGAAAAATCAACCAAATCAGATCAAAGTATCAGGAAAATTTGAACAGGGGCGTTAAACGTAAAGTGAACCTTCAGAAGAGCAACTTCATGAGGACATATAGGATAGTAAAATGGGTGGACATGTGACTGATGAAATTTAATGCATAAGTGTGAACTGTTACATTCTGCTGCTGACAGAAATGGCCTGTGAATCAGCTCCTTTTGAATCTTTCACTTCACTTATGGTATTTTGAAAACTGGCTCCATGAGCCAGATAGAGATGCATGGCAGGCCAGATAGTGAGCTAGGAGTTGGAGTAGCCTGCTATATAGCAACCAATGAAGCGATAAAGGAAAAGACACGATCAACCCAGCAAAACAGAAAACAGAACAAAGTGGGGGCTGAGGTTATGATCAAAAGTTGTTGATGTCAATGTTGAGTTCAGAAGGCTGGAGAGCGCCAAGTTGAATGATGGGGTGCTATTCCTCAACAAAAACAAAAACACCTGGAAAAACTCAGCAGGTCTGACAGCATCTGCGGAGAGGAATACGGTTAACGTTTAGAGTCCATTTTGACCCGGTGACAGTGAAGGAATGGCAATATATTTCCAAGTCAGGATAGTGAGTGGCTTGGAGGGGAACTTGCAGGTGGTGATGTTCCCATGTGTTTGCTGCCCTTGTCTAACTGTATTCCTCTCCACAGATACTGTCAGACATGCTGAGTTTTTCCAGGTATTTTGGTTTTTGGTTTTGTTTTGGATTTCCAGCATCTGCAGTTTTTGGCTTTTATCTTACTGTTATTCCTCAAGTTGCCTCATAAAACCATACAGGAAAATCCTAGCATTTGAGGAGAAATCTAACTAAATACAGCACAAATGTCAAGATTTCTGCTTATAAGGCTTTGGTCCCATCTCAAATTGGAGATGCAGCAATAGTCTGGGGCCCCTACCAAGTCTACCTTGGAAACAAACTGGAAATAGGTTGACAGAACTGCTCATCTTCAATGACTGTGCTGGGATATGCAGTGTTATGTCTATGATTAAATCTCTGGAGAGGCCTACATGACAATGGAGACAGCCGAGTAGGCTTACACCGTTCTACAAAGCAGTTCATCATGACGTTACTGTTGATACACCATCATGTGTTAAAACAAGTAACCCACTGCAAGAGTAAAAACACCAACACCAGCCTCTCCAATGTTACACACAATCACATCCAAGCCACTTCATACCAAATAGCACAAAAGACTGGAATTATTCCTCAAAAAACTATATGCGTGTGAAGTGACTTGGTGAAAGAAACATGGAAAAGGCAAACAAAAAGATAGTCTGCATAATGGTTGCCATACCATGTACAGACAATGATGCTGCACAGCAACGTGCAGATGTTATTTGGAGATTGAGAGCCAGTTGTGAACACAATGTGGAAAGAAGCAGATTTTAAAAATTGAATAAGATGGAAATGAATTCAGATAGTGAGATGCAAGTCATATGTTAGGATGTATCCAGCATAAAACGTTTCCCCTCTTACATTGACAACACGAATGGCTATTTAGTCCAAGATGTCTTTGCTGCTCCTTTTGCATTCTTGGATGGTCTTTGAATAGTGATTCTCTGGCTATGATTCAATAGTTATTTTAACAATGGAGAGCAGGAGTCAATACAGCCTTGGGTGGTCTGGCCAGAGCTGGCAATGGCTCACTGAATCAGCCCTTCCTCACTATAGGAAATGTTATCTCTGTATCCATTAAAACTTGTCAATTTTAAAAAGCTCTAATGGGTCACCCTTCAGATGAAGATCATGGCTGATCTGATTGAAACCTCAAGCACGTCCATTAAAACCTCTAAGATAAAAGCAAAATACTGCGGATGCTGGAAATCTAGAACAAAAACAACAATAGCTGTAAAAACTCAGCAGGCCCGACAGCATCTGCGGAGAGAGAGAGACACAGTTAACACTTGGACTCCGAACGACTCCTCATCATTTCTGACTCGAAGCGTTAACAGTGTCTCTGCATTAAAACCTCTGATTGGAACGGGGGCGGGGCCCGAAAATGTCGCCAAGGATCAATTTGCGGTCTCAAAACAACATTTCCACGTTTCCAACTCCCGTTTGGCGGGGCCTCCCACCCGGATCCTCGGCTTCCCATCGACATTTTACATCCTAACCTCCTGCGTCCATTAACCGAATGGAGAGGCTGAGGTCTCCCATCCGGGAGTCTCTCCCGGTCTCTGCTCGGCCACCAAGCCCCTGCTCCTCTCCCGGTCTCTGCACCGCCACCAAGCCCCCGCTCCTCTCCCGGTCTCTGCACCGCCACCAAACCCCGGCTCCTCTCCCGGTCTCTGCACCGCCACCAAACCCCTGCTCCTCTCCCGGTCTCTGCACCGCCACCAAGCCCCGGCTCCTCTCCCGGTCTCTGCACCGCCTCCAAGCCCCGGCTCCTCTCCCGGTCTCTGCACCGCCACCAAGCCCCGGCTCCTCTCACAGCTTCTGTGGCGCCGCCAGTCTTTATAGGGAGCACTGCACAGTAGAGCGCATGCGCGCTCATTAATGCTCACTGGTTAAACAACGCCCACATTAAACAACTCACCCAACCTTGCATCATAATTTCTTTCACAAATCTAAAATGCTCCTTACAATTGCACCTTTGCTTTAATAGCGAACACTAATCTCCAGAAACTTTGCTAAAAATCAGAGCTCGATAAACCACAAAAGGTTGAAGTCAAAACCAAGTAGATTTCGAGGTAAAGCCCTGGACCTCACAAACACAAGAAATGTGTTGCCATTTTGGGGATACACGGAAATGAAGCTATCACTATTTATGAGGGTGGATTTCTGCACCTAGACGAGTATGGATGCAGTGAAGCGCGATTGGAACCCACCTTGCGTTGGCAGGAGTTATACAGTGCATATACAAACCCAGGCAAATTCTTTTATTCATTCTTGGGATGTGGGTGTCACTGGCAGGGCCAGCATTTATTGCCAATCCTGAATTGCCCTCGAGAATGTAGTTGTGAGCTTCCATCTTTAACCACTGCAGTCTCTGTGGTGCAAGTACATCCACAGTGCTGTTAGGGAGGGGATTCCAGGATTTTGACCCAGTGACAGTGAAGGAACGGCGATATATTTCCAAGTCAGGATGGTGGGTGGCTTGGAGGGGAACTTGTAGGTGGTGATGTTCCCATGTGGTTGCTGCCATTGTCATTCTAGATGGTAGTGGTTGTTGGTTTAGAAGGTGCAGTCTGAGCAGTCTTAGTGAGTTGGGGGAGTCAAGAGTTGAGTTACTCGCTGCATAATTCCTAGCCTCTGACCTGCTCTTATAGCCACGGTATTTATATGGCTAGCCCAGTTCAGTTTCTGGTCAATGGTAACCGCCAGGATGTTGATAGTATGGGCATTCACTGATGGTAATGCCATTGAATGTCAAGGGGCGATGGTTAGATTCTCTCTTGTTGGAGATGGTCATGGCCTAGCACTTGTGTGGTGCAATTTATTATTTGCCACTTGTCAACCCAAGCCTGCATATTGTCCAGTCTTGCTGCATCTGGACATGGACTGCTTCAGTATCTAACTCACTCATCAATGACTGAAACATTCTCCTATCCTTTGTACAGTCTTTTTAAAAAAAATTGAAAGTCAAACATTGTTTTTTCTTACACAATCTGTAGTTTTGGTAACAATAACTCAGAACATAATGACTAACGTTAGATGTGATTCTGCGATTGGACAGCATTTGTTGAACAATGAGATGAAGGAGCATAAGTAGACATACAAAGTGTCCATTGAAAGTAACCTCAAACTGTGAACCTGCAAACACATGGAACATCAAGGATCTGTAACGCATGTCACACTGCTCTTAAGACACAATAGATACCCACACAACTACATATGGGCAAATGAATCATCACTGGACGTGGTGCCTCCCGAGTTAGAAAATCTCTGACCCTCTCAAATCAGATTGATTAGCCAATGCATCCCCTTTTATGATACTCTTTACAAAAAGGTCAGAAGGCAATTTACTGTAGTACTGTCAATGTACCATCAACAGTGAATGAAATCCGTTTACTGAAACTGCCACAAAATGCTAATGTTGTACCACTCAAATTGAAATGAAGCTTGTTTTTAAAAAGGACAGTGTATGCACCAGTACAGGAGACCAAAGTCATGGAGGCTCTCAGATGGCTCAAACAAAACATCACATTGTACAAGGATAAAATAACCTGTATGGATTGGGAGAGCCATTGGGAAAATGCTGACCTATAGAAAGCAATAACTCATTGTCCATCCGAAATTATAGCTACAATTCAACCAGATGATGTACAACGCACAGATGGACCACCAAATACCATTGACTTTATTTACAATCTTCATGAACTGTGTCAAACGATTATCACGGTTTGTGGCCTTTAGCAAGGAGCCACAACTATAACAAAATTGATATTCCCGATGATAGGGATTGTTTTTTTTTCCATGCAGTTTCTGTCTTGCTAGCTGCAGCACTTAAAATAGATGGATTTGGACAAACATTTATACACAGATAAGCCATGGCGAAGAAACATTGATCAGTTTTTGATTGAGATCAGTATACGCAGTTTACCATCCGTGAATTTTTGAAGGATCCTTGAATTCTGTCCTATCAGTCTTTGCTTTGAAGTCCATAAGGATCCAGATTGTTGCCATCACAAATACACAAAATTTGAAATGTCTCTGGAATATTGAAGAACACCTGATTTCAAAATTCTATTGAATAAAATGTTATAATGAATAATTGAATAAATGTAATAATATAGTTTAACACTGAGTGCATATCTCCACCATACATAATGTCCTTTTCATTTGTCCTTGTAGATGTTTTTCACGCCTTCCTCAGAGTCTTGATAATCTTTTGAATATTGTGGAGATCAGAAATGCTCAAGCGTGGACTAACCAAGATTCTGCAAGTTTACCAGAATTTCTGTCGTTCAATTCTATACTTCTACAAATAAATCCCAGTGTGGGGTTTGTTTTTTCTTATGCTCTCGTTAACTTTATGATCATTACTTGCAGGACTTGTAGTCAGTGACTCTAAAGGGGACGCAGGAGCACAGGTACCCGGGTGTACATGTACACACGTCATTAAAAGTGGCAGGACAAGCTGAGTGAGCAGTTAATAAAGCATACAGTATCCTGTGCTTTCTTGATATGGGCACAGACTACAAGAGCAAGGAGGTTATCTTGTATAAGACACTAATTAGACCTCAGCTGGAGCACAGCATACAGCTCTGGGCACCGCATTTTACAAAGGATGGGAAGGCATTGGAGAGAGTGCAGAAGAGGTTTACGAGAATTATTTCAAGGATGAGAGACTTTAGTTATGAAGGTAGATTGGAGTTGTTGGGACTCTTTTCTCTTTTGGAGAAAAGGTGGCTGAGGGGAGATCTCATTTAAGTATTCTAAATCAAGAGGGACCTGGACAGAGCAGATAGGGAGAAACTATTCCCAGTGGTGGAAAGATCGAGAATGAGGGGTCATAGATTTAAAGTAACTGGGAAAAGAAGAAAAACTATATGAGAAAAAAAAATCACACAGTGAGTGGTTAGGGTCTGGAATGAACTGCCTGAGAGTGTAGTGGAGGCAGGTTCAATCAAGGCATTCAAGATGGATTATTGATTATTTGAAAAAAAAAACAAATGTGCATGGTTACAGGGAGAAGGTAGGAGAATGGCACTAGATGAAACGCTCATTCACAAAGCTGGTGCAGACACATTAAGCCAAATGGCCTCCTTTTGTGCTGTAACAATTCTGTGATTTATCTCTTCTCCCAGATCTCCTGTTATGGAACCCCACTTAGACACTGACCTTCCAACGAGCATGTGGCTTTCTTATTCTTCCCACTAAAATGTACGCTTCACACTCATCTATTATCTGGCACTTACATGCGCATCTTGCAAGTTCATTAATGTCTTCCTGTGATTTGTTGAGGTGCTGCACTGTATTAACTGCAACCCTTGCATCCCTTACAATTTCAAAATTTGCGGAATGCATTACTTTTAATTACCAACCCAAAATGTAATGGTAACAACACCAATCCCATCTTTTGCCAGAGTAACTACCTTTAACTCCTACAATGTTTCCTGTTAGCCAGCTTGCTAATAATTCTATCACTCTCAAACACGTCAAGGAATACTTATTAACGGAAAGATATGAGATTAAGGCAGCATTTAACCATCATATCTCGTGTCTTTCACCCCCATGAACTTCCTTTGGTTCCCTCTTACTACACCCAATCATGGGGTGAAGCTAAAGGAGGCTGAGGGACAACATGTCAACAGGTTCAGAAAAACTGAAATTAATCTATTCAGAAATGAAATGTGCACATGGTTTCAGCTTCTTCAAATCCGAGGATTTGTAAGTGGAAATCTAATGATAAGTATCCAACTGTTTTCAATTGAACCATGCTAAGCCCAGTGTTCTGACAAGTTGTATAATTAGGGCAGTAGAGAGGGCTCTACACTGTATAAGGGGTGGGGGGAGGGGTCATGTGAGAGGACATGTGGTAAATTAAAGGGAAACGACAGGGTAATAGAGCAGGGTAGCAATTTGAGTAATGGTAACCAGTGTGGCAGGAAGGGACAAGGGTGTACCTGCAGATAAGGCCAGAGATTACAAAAATGGTAGAAAAGACAAATTAAAGGCTCTGCATCTGAATGTGCGCAAGATTCAGAACAAAATTGAGGAATTGTGAGAACAAACAGGAGTAAATCTGTATGACCTGATGGCCAGTAGTTGGTTGCAGGGTGCCCAAGGCCTGGACCTGATTATGAAAGGGGATTTGACCCTTCAGAAAGACAAGAAGCTGGGGTCAGGTGGTGAGGTAGCTCTGTTAAATATGGATGATATTCCTACAATAGAGAGAGACACGACCTTAGCTCAATAAATATGATGCAAAATCAATTTGTGTAGAGATAAGAAATAGGAGAACTAAGAGGTCACTTGTGGGACTAGTTTATAGGCCCACTAACAGTTGTCACACTATAGGACAGAGTACATGGTAAAAAAATAAATGGTGTGTGTAAGAAAAGGACTGCAATAATCAAGTAATCTACATGTAGGAAAGATGTCTTGCTGCAATTTAGAGAGCCTTGGCAAGACTGCATCTGGAATATTGTGCACAGTTTTGGTCTCCTTATCGAAGGAAGGATATACTTGCCTTTAGATGGAGGCAACAGAGGTTCACCAGACTAATATAAAAACAAAAAACTTCACATGCTAGAAATCTGAAATCAAAACAGAAAATGCTGGAAATACACAGCAGGTCTGGCAACAACGAGAAGGAAACAGAGTTAACATTTTGAGTCCATGAGACTTCTTCAGAGCTGGAGAGGTAAAAATGTGATGGGTTTTATGCTGTTGAAAAGATGTGGGGGAAGATGGTGTGCAGCAGGTGGAGCAAAGTAGGAGATGAGGAGAGATTAAATGACAAAGAGAGTAGTAATGATAGTATTAGAGACCAAAGCCGATGCTGGTAGCAGCAGAATGATTAGCCCTGTCTGAAGCAAGATGATGCATTAGTAGCAGAACAACGGTCAGCACTTCCTGAAAGCAAAACTTAACAAAAAGATACAGACTGGCATTTGGGGCTGGGTGGGTGGCGTCGAAAAAAAAAATCCAAATGGAGTACAGAGTTCGTGGTCTGAAGTTGTTGAACTCAATGTTCAGTCCAGAAGGCTGTGAAGTGCCTAAATCAGAAGATGAGGTGCTTTTCCTCCAGTTTGCTTGACCTTCACTGGAACATTGTGCAGGCCGAGGACAGAGGATGACAGCAAGATGGCAAATTGATACGGCAAGCGACAGAAAGGTTGGGGTTTATGCTTGTGGACTGAGAAAAGGTGTTCCGCACACCAGTCATCCATTCTGTTTTTGGTCTCCCCAATGTAAGCAGCGAATGCAATAGACTAAAGTGAATCAAAAGCAAGAGAAATGCTGCTTCACCTGGAAGAGGTGATTGCGGAGAGTGGTGGTGAAGGGGCAGATGTTACACCTCCTGCGATTTCATGTGAAGGTGCTGTGGGAAGGGGATGAGGTGTTGGGAGTGACAGAGTGGCCCAGGCTGTCAAATTGCACATTGCTCTCCTGGCCTTTGGATTCCTCTCTACCCCACCCTTGATTTCCCCACTTGGTGGAAGCTCCTCCACAAACAGATGTTGACACTCAGCTAGAGACACAAAAATAAACTACTGAACAATGAGAGAGGGGGGAGGGGGGGCAGAGAGTTAAAAAATGCTGACCAATGAGGGAGGGGGAGAAACCAATCCCAAGGTAAATACAGTAACATTTTCAAATGGCACACGATCAGACCTAAAAGCTGCAGGAATCCCCTCCAGTTTGAACACGATTTGCTCTGTTGCCCCTTTGGGGATACAATAAACTCTGGGCCACCGCCCAGACTCTGGAGCAAAAAGGCAGCAAACAGAACAAGAGTAGAAACGAAAGTCGGAGCTTCAGCCCAGACAAAGCGCAATTTTATTTCAACAATATCTCCAACTCCTGCACAAAAAAAATGTTCTGGTGAACATTTCAATCATGAAGCGGCAGAGCCGCGGTTACATTGCGGAAGGGCTGGAAAATCGGATTTGCAAAAAACATTGGCGAATGGGGCAAAAAATGACGTTTCTCAAGTTAAGCAAAGGCTTGATCGTATGATAATGGCGCAGTGTGTAAGGACAGGGAAACGTCAACAGAAACCGTAACACACACACACACACACAACAAAATAGGTCGAATTAACGTTTCAGATCGAGGTGGGATTTCATCAGAAGTGTTGAAAGATCGAAATGGAGGAGCTATTAAGTCAGTGGAAAGGGCAGGAAGAACAAAAGGAAAGGTCTATGCAGGACAGGGGAGACTAAATACTACAAGATTTCATGATGCAACAGCCAAAGAGAGTGGTAAATGGGTATAGTTAGGAGGAGCAAAACTGTCCAGACGAGACTATGTAACAACCACCTGAATGCAAAGAAGGTATAAAGAGACAAGACTAATCCAGCAAAGCAAAAACTAGAACAAGATGGAGGCAGAGGTTATGATCTAAGATTGTTGAACCCAACAATATCAAAGCCAAATATTGCAGATGCTGAATCTAAGGTTGTTGAACTCAATGTTGATCCCAGAAGGCTGTAACGGACAAATTGAACGATGAGGTGCAGTTACTCGAGTTAATTGAGCAGGCTTACAACGTTCCACAAAACAGTTCACCATGAAGTTATTATCCATATTCCACCATGTTTTAAATAAGTGACCATTGCAAGAAGGAAAACACCAATACCAGCCTTTCCAATGTCTAACACAATCATATTTGTACAACATTTCAAATACCATAAAAGACTGTAATAAAACTAACCAACCCATTTCACAGCTATGTAAAAACATAGCTGTACATGGAAAAAGGGAAACAAGAATAGATGGTATGGTGCAAGCAAGCAGCATGGAAGTCGCACCACCTCTGGACAACATGCTACACAGTGTCATGAAATGCGTTGATCTTTTGTCTCCCTGGGGGCTAAATTTGCAGTCTGTGTAGATTGTAATATTTAAAAGGTGCAGGGTGTTCCAATGCCTGTTACAATGATTCCTGCTGAGTAACAAGGGTGGGACCCTATTGGGAGTGTTTTGATAGGTCCCCAGCTAAGTTCAAGGGTCAGTACACAGCTCTTCTTGAAGCAGTCAGTTTCATGAAGTCAGCTTGCAAGTGTCACAGACACGAGGACAGGAACAGGTCTCAGTCAATTTAAAGAAAGCTGTGGGGAGCAGACCTTAAGTGGGCTGTAGGCAGTGGTACTCTTCTTGGCATGGCCATAGATCTGAAAGTATGTTTGTGAGCTAGTGTTGGACTGTACTGGGGAATCCAATGAGAATGAATCTCAGAAGGCGAGATTGAAACCCTGTAAGGTGGCTATTGTTAAAGTGCCCAAGTGGGAGTGACTTTTGGAGAGAATTCCAAGGAGAGTTCTGCAAAGGTGGAGCTGGGAATCCCTCATGGGGCAGAGTTTTAATGAGATTGTTTGACTGGTGTTTACTGATGTCTGGGTGGGTTCTTGAGAAATCCATGGGCTGTGTCTTGGTTGCCTCTGCCATTTACTCTGTAGTGTGGTGTGTTCGACCACAGTTCATCTGTTAATTCACATGTATCTCATACTTACCCTGAATGTTAGAGTGTAAGACAGATTTGAAAATGTTTTATCTTTCTGAACTTGTGTAGTAATATTTGTTTTTGTTTGTTCAAAATCCAAGGAATCTCGTGGCTTTATTCCAAAAGAAAGTGTCTTGAATCTCAACCTTTATCTACAAAACGTTATTAGTCCCTAACCGGATCTCCCCCCACATCCCGGGTCTGGCCAAGGATTGTCACAACAGCAATGCCCAAATCTTATTCTGAGAAATGGCTGTGAACAGAGTGTGGAAAGAGTCAGAATTATAAATGAAAAGAAGGGACATTAATGAAGATAGAGCAATGTTTGGTTTAGAAACCAGGCCCACTCTTTTCTGTTGCAATGTATCCAACACAAACACACACACAGCCCTCCCTTCTAGCTATTTTCTGGCTCGGACTCACTCTTTAATCTTCTCTCTGCTCTAAATCACAATAAGGTAATAGCAATTATAGTCTCCATTTACACATTCAAATATATTTTACTTCCTCGTCCTCCTCAAGTTACATAGATCTGAACCATTCAGTTTGCTTCCCTTTCCACAGATGCTGACTAAGTGTTTCCAAGAGCTTTCAGTTTTTTTTCAGATTCCCAGCATTTTGCTACATTGTTTGAGTGTATACGTGCGCGCACTTGCACATGGTGATCATGTCATACTGGAGTAATGCAATTCCTTCTGGAGTCTGCAGTCAAGTGAGAAGGATGAGGGTTTGCTATTGATTTTATCTTGTCCATGATCAGTTGCAGGCCATCTGGAGCATGCAGGTTGACTCAGAGTGGCCAGGGCAGGAGTCTTCCAGGATGTTGTGTCTGCAGCTTCCCTTTTTTTCCCGATAAGTTGCTGGATTCCTGACATTCAACATAGGAGTGTCTGGTCATATAGTACATTTCCAATTGCACTACAGCCACCTCCAATGGATGTGCTGCATGGCTATCATCTTACATGTTTAGAAGGATGCCCAGCCGTGACGAATGCTTTAGAGAAGGTGCAAAAAAGATTCACGACCATGATTCCAGGGCTGAGGAACTTGAGGTGGATAGATTAGAGAAGCTGGGACTGTTATTCTAAGTGATGTGAGTCCCACACTTCTGTGCAATCGAACCATTCCTTAGCTGAAGCATTCATTCTTCATTTGGCTTCCCAACATTACAAATATCACTAAACCTCATGTGTCAAACCTGCTGCAGTCTTTGACAGAACCTCTAGCTCGTACATCTGGGATTAACATACGGTGTATGTTAAAGTCACTCACACAACAGCTGGAATAGATCCAGGAACCAACCAACTTCTTCCCAAAAAATATACTTTATTGATAAAAATTTGCAAAAGAAAACAGTTCAAGTTTGACATCATATTTGAGATTGTTATCGTAAATTGGTCATCAGTGTAGTCATTAGCACACTCAATGTTGTTCAGTAAGTGCTGCCCAATCACGGGATCACATCGGACAGTTTTGCAAGTGTGGGCTGGTTGTGTACTCTGCCTATTATGAGCAACCAAAGGAACAGGCTGTTTGATTCCATCAGCTAATCGCTGAGACATATATGGTAGTAAAAATGCTTATTAAGTGAAACATTTTGCTGCCGGTGGGCAGTAGGCATTTTATTTTCAACTGTGTGGTATTTTGAATCATTCATCTCTAGCATAGCTAGAATTTCATTCTGCAATATTCTACAGGTTGAGTATCTGTTATCCGAAATCCTCGGGGCCAATCGCATTTCGGATTTCAGATAATTTTGATTTTCGGGATACCACATATGGAACTGGGCCTACTTACATTACAATAGTCCAAGCCTAAATTGAATAAAATGGCCAGAAAAGTAAGATGTATCACTGAATAATAAATGCAGGGTACCTGTCATACTACCCATCCATTGCAATTCTGCTTGTAGGAGAGGGTTCAGAGTGTTGATGTTCTCTCCTGGGAGGCATTCTTGAATACTTTCCCCAGCTTCATTTGCATCATCAACATTGGCTTTTCTTTCATAAGTTTGTCTTTTGATTGACATTATTTCTTGCTCACTTATAATTGCACATTCTTCGAGTGCATCTATCAACCTGTCACACATCTTAAGAATATCATCCATGGACACTTTCTCTACTGGGTTCACTCATCAACACTGTATTTATCAAGTTGATCTTGATGTAACACCATTCCTGCAATCTCCCTGTCAGTCAAAGAATGCACATTGGGAGCATTGTTAACGGTGTTAAACACTTCTTCGATATCCTCAGCCTCCAGTGTATTCACACATTCCTTTCATATGCATCTAGAATACTCAAGGAGCTAGTTTACCAGAATTTTTTCCCATGTTCACATGAAAATCTTCAAAGTTCTTTGTCAATATTATCGTTTCGATGAACACTGTTGCAGGCCAAAGGTTGTCCCACCGTGGGTCGCTGTCTTTATCAACAAGGCACCACACATTAGCAGATACATAGATGGTGTCAGGGGGAGCTAGTGGTATAGTGGTATTGTCACTGGACTAATACTCTAGTGACCGAAGGCAATGCTCTGGGGACCCAGGTTGAAATCCCACCAATACAGATGGTGAAATTTAAATTCAATCAAAATGGGGAATTTAAAGTCTGATAATAGCCATGGAACCATTGCTTATTGTTGTAAAAACCCATCTGGTTCATTAATGTCCTTTAGGGGAGCAAATCTGCTGTCCTTACCTGGCCTACATGTGACTCTGAACAAGGACAATAAAGGCTGGTCTAATCAGTGATGCCTACGTCACATGAGTGAATTTTTTAAAAACTGTAAACTCCTTTTGGAAGCCTTCCACCCCCCAGGCCTCTGTCATAGTGCCAAATATACTATTCAAGAAGGAGTCTTTATATTTACATTTCATGATCCGAAAATTACCTTGGTCCATTGACTGAGTTAATGACGTTACTTTGGGGGAAAAATAAACAGCGAAAACATTGTTCTTCACCAAGAGTTCAGCAGGAGAATGTGCTTAACCATTGTCCAGGAGCAACATGATTTCACAGCTACCCAACGTGCCTCTGGTACAAAGTGGTTGTGAAATCAATCAGAAAACATGTCCCTGGTTACCCTCATTGGCAGAATAGTGAACAGGTAATGTCCGAATCCTTTTGAAGCATCTAGGACGTTTGCTCTTCCCAATTACAGACAATTTACATTTGCGTGTGCCGGCTGCATTGGCACAACCAAGGACAGTCAGCCTGTCCTTAGCACCCTTAACAACTGTTGGTTGTCTCCTCAGCCGCTGTTATCATTTTCCTCGGGGTGTATCAACAGAGCAGAGGTGTGTGTTGATCACTGAAACAATTGGGAAGGGTGCGGTTACATGGGGCCAGAGAAAGCAGTCACAGATGAGGCTGTGATGGAAGGAGCAGTGGATGGATGCAGAGCCCGGGAGGGGGCAACATTCAGACACAGGCATTCATCATTTCGAGAGGCACTGGCTGAAATTTCCCCACAGTCAGTCCGCCTCTGAGGGACAGTCAGTAGCCCTGAACAAAACTATTCCGCGGGAACACGGGCCTAGCATTTGACATCCTTTCCTTTTGTCCAGGATGCTTCATTTTTGTCACATCATTGTCCCACTGTACATTCTGAAACTGAGATGCATTTCTTCCAAGTAGCAAACTCCGATTTTAAAGAAAGCCTGACTGTATAGATAATTCCACCTCCTCCACCACCATCACCCACCCCCACCCAAGTAATTCAAACCCAAAACATTGAACACTGATCTTGTTGAATTAATGGGTAAAAACGATCAAGTCATGACTCGTAATATTTGATATATGTTGAGCAAGGTGACTTGTGATCCTCAGCAAGAAAACATTGCAGAATCATCGGTGGCATTTTTAATTGCAGAAAAAATGTAAGGTGCATTTGGTGAGCACCCTGGCCAGGAGCCTCTTAGACCTGAGTACCTTTTCCACCCAGTCTCCTCTCTCTGAGGACCCATGTGAAGCTGGTTTGTCAGTCAAAACCCAGCTCCCAGCTTCACATCGCAATGCTGGTTATAATCCAGCATCATTTTGGCAATTGTCCCGGGTTACTAGCTCAAAATGACCTGACGTGGTTCCTCTTAATGTGGACCTGTGCAGAGATTTAGGTGAGAAAGGGATTCAACGTCAGTGTGAAAGGCTGATGAGTCAGATGGGGTTCAGCGTCTGTGTGAACTGGGTCCGGAGGAGATAGGATACTTGGAGTAACTGGTGAGCTAATTTTGGATAAGCGGTATTTGTTGATAGTAGAAATGTCACGTTGTCTCTCCCATTTCTAACAAAACCTTAAATCCGATAATTCTGAAGTATAAAAGGAATTAAAATTGCTAATTCTTTTCTGCAGGACAGGCTCCAAGGAAATGCATAACCAATCTTCCACATTTGAGTTTCCTGTTCATGCTTTTGTTTATTTATATTTTCTTAGAACCTACATACGAATTAGGAGCTGGAGTAGGCCACTCAGCCCCTCGAGCCTGTTCTGCCATTCAATAAGATCATGGTTGATCTGAATGTAACCTCAACCCCATATTCCTGCCTGACCCCCGCTAACCTTTCACCTCCTTGTTAATCAAGAATCAATCCATCTCTGCCTTAAAACTATTCAAAGACTCTGCTTCCACCGTCTTTTGAGGCAGTGAGTTCCAAAGACTCACCACCCTCTGAGAGAAAAAAATTTCTCCTCACCTCTGTCTTAAATGAGAGACACCTTATTTTTAAACATTGACTCCTAGCTCTAGATTCTCCCACAAGAGGAAACATCCTCTCCACATCCACCCTGTCAAGACCCCTCAGGATCTTAAAGGTTTCAATTAATTCACCCCTTATTCTTCTAAATTCCAGTGGATGCAAGCCTAACGTGTCCAGCCTTTCCTCATAAGACAGCCTTCCCTTTCCTGACATTAGTCTAGTAAATCTTCTCTGAAATGCTTCTAACTCTTTTACGACATTATTTAAATAAGGAGACCGGTACTGTGCACAATACTCCAGATATGGTCTCACCAGTGCTCTGTACAAATGAAGCATAACCTCCCTACTTTTGTAATCAATTCTCCTCACAATAAATGATAGCATTCTATTAGCTTTCCTAATTACCTGCTGTAACTGCATATTAACATTTTGTGATTCATGCACAAGGACACCTCTGAATCTTAGCTCTGCAATCTCTCACCATTGAGATAATAAGCTTCTTTTTTATTCTTCCTGCCAAAATGAATAATTTCACAATTTCCCACATCATACTCCATTTGCCAGATCTTTGCCCACTTAACCTATCTGTTTCACTTTGTAGCCTCATTACATCCTCTTCACAATTTAATTTCCTACCTATCTTTGTGTCATCAGCAAATTTACCAACCATTCCTTTGGTCCCTTCATCCAAGTCATTTATATAAATTGTAAACAGTTGAGGCCCCAGCACTGATCCCTGTGGCACACTACCCGTCACATCCTGCCAACCATAAAAAGACCCATTTATGCCTACTCTCTGCTTCCTGTTAGCCAGCCAATCTTCTATCCTTGCCAATATGTCACCACCTGCACCATGAGCTTTTATTTTCTGCAACGACCTTTGATGTGGCACTTTAGCAAATGCTTTCTGGAAATCTAAGTACAGTATATCCACTGGTTCCCCTTTATCCTCAGCACATGTGATTCCTTCAAAAACTCTAATAGATTGGTTAAACATGATTTCCCTTCTGCAAAACCATGTTGACTCTGTATGATTGCCTTGAATTTTTCTAAGTGCCCTCCTATAACATCTTTAGTAATAGCTTCTAATATTTTCCCCATGACAGATACTAGGCTAACTGGCCTATAGTTTTCTGCTTTCTGTCGCCCTCCCTTTTTGAATAAAGGAGTAAAATTCACTATTTTCCAATCTACTGGAACCTTCCCCAAATTTAGGGAATTTTGGAAAATTAAAATCAATGCATCAACTATCTCACTAGCCACTTCTTTCAAGGCCTTAGGTTGAAGTCCATCTGGAACTGGGGATGTGTCAGCCCGCAGCCCCAACAATCTGCTCAATGCCACTTGCCTGGTGATTGTAATTTTCCCAAGTTCCTCCCTTCCTTCCATTTCCGGATTTACAGCTATTTCCAGGATGTTACTTGTGTTCGCTATAGTGAAGACCTAAGCAAAATTGTTTAATTCATCCACCATCTCTCTACTTTCCATTATCAAATCCCCACACTCATTCTCTAGAGGACCAACACTCACATTGTTAACTAATTTATTTAAATATTTATAGAAATTCTAACTACCTGTCTTTATATTACTAGCTAGCTTTCCCTCATACTCTAATGATCTCTCCTTATTAATCTTTTTGTCATTCTTTGCTGTTCTTTATATTCTTTCCAATATTCTGACCTGCCACACGTCTTTGCGTAAGTATATGCTTCCAAGTGAAAATTATTGTTTGCGCCATAAGTTACAAAACCTGTTTTCACAAAAGTGAAATGTTCTTGAGGATACAGCACTTTTGGATTCTGTACAATGGAAGATAATGAACGAAGAGATAAGACAACATTATTAATTTGCACTATGTTAGGCTAGTTAATCAGTGCGCTGTCTTTCACACATATCGATTATGCTCCAACCCGGAAATGAACTGCTGACCCCATGATCGCAAAAACTCCATTCCTGTAACATTGTCCAGCTTTGCCCAGACTTCAGCCCGACTGACACACTCAGCCATCACTCTGACTCCAGTCCTGACTATTACAATGTTCTCATCGCCAGTAACCCGCCCACCGCCCAACATAAACTTCAGTTCATCTGTAACTCTACCGCTTATATCCCATCTCTTGCCAAGTCCCTGTTACACATCATCCCCGTCCTCACTAGTCTACAGGGGAACGAAGCGAGTGGCCTGTCAGATCCTCAGTCAAACGGAATCTCTGTCTCTGCTTCCCGCCACACTTACAGACACTAGTCCTTGTATATGGGAGCTAATGGCAGCGGCCTTCCTTTGCCGGCCTTATCTAAACCTGTCATAATCTTGTCCACCTCTATTAGACCCACCACCTTCGCTCCAGGGAGAACAAGCCTAGCTTCTCCAACCTAACCTCAAAACCAGTGGGGGTTAACCCCAGGGCCACCCAGCAATTCAAAGAGAAATTTGGGCGGCACAGAGGGGTGGGACCAGAAAGAAAGGGAGAAAAAGACTTCTCTTTTAAAAAAAATATTGAAGGAGACAAACTGAGTGAAGCGTTGAGAATGCCTTGGGAACAGGCCGGGACTGTTTCGCAGTGAAGATGCCTGAGTTTTGGAGAGAGCAGAATGAGGGGTCAGCCTGAGAGGTGAGGGAGTGGCGCCACCAAATGGGGAATATCCATACTGCAGGCAGCATTCCCTCAGTGAGTTCGAGCGAGTCCGCCTCACACCCCATCACCCCCACGACCACACCGTGACCTCCAATAAACCCCCTGCCGTGTCCCCACTAACATTATCCTGAACCCCAATAATACCCCGGTGTCCCCAGGAACATTATCCTGAATCCCAATAATACCCCGGTGCCCCCAATACCATTATCCTGAACTCTAATAACCCCCCATCCCAACAACATTACCCTGAACCCCAATAATTCCCCGCCCCCACTAACATTATCTTAAACACCAATAACCCCCGTCCACACTAACATTACCCTGAACCCCAATAATCTACCAGTGCCCCCAAAACATTTTCCTGAACCCCAATAACCCCTGCCCCCAATAACATTACCCTGAACCCCAATAATCCCCCAGTCCCCTCTAACATTACCCGGAACCCCAATAACCACCCCTGTTTCCCAACTAACATTATCCTGAAAGCCAATAACCCCCACATAAACCCCAATAATGGACCTTTTAATTTTCTCCTCGGATACTCCCCAGGGCTCTAATCGCCTCTCCTGGAGACAAAAAACTACATCAGAAACAACAGAAAATGCTGGAAAATCTCAGCAAGCCTGGCAGCATCTGTGGAGAGAAAGACAGAGTTAATGTTTCGAGTCTCTATGACCCTTCTTCAGAGCTGCATTTAGCTTTTACAATAAACAACATCTTTGCGACTCCAAAAACTTCCTCAGCAACCTTACCCCAACCACCAAGTTCTAACTGTTGCTCCAAGCGGGAGAGCCTGGACAAACTGCTATCGCCTGACGAACTGACTAAGGTCCTTGAGTCCTTCGAGAAGTGTAAGACTCCTGGAAGCAATGGCTTACCGGCTGAGTTGTATTCGGCTCTGTGGGACTGGATCAGCCCAGACCTGCTAGAAGTGTACGAGAGTATGCTCCTGGCTGGTAGCATGTCAGAATCCATGAGGAAAGGCATCATCACCCTCATCTACAAGCACAAGGGGGAAAGAGAGGAAATTACAAATTAGCGACTCATCTCACTGTTGAATGTGGACTATAAGATTATGTCCAAAGTCATCGCCAATCGGGTCAAGTCTGCTCTGCAGTTGGTGATCCACCCTGACCAGACCTGCACTGTGCCCGGCAGGAAGATCTCGGACAGCCTTGCACTGCTCAGGGATACGATTACCTATGTACAGGACAGGGGTGTGGATACCTGCCTCATCAGCCTGGATCAGGAGAAGGCCTTTGACAGAATATTGCACACCTACATGGTGGATGTGCTCTGCAAAGTGGGTTTTGGGGAGGGAATCTGCAACTGGATCCAACTGCTCTACACTAACATCAGTAGCGCAGTCTCAAATCAATGGGTGGGAATCAGAAAGTTTTCCAATTAAATCTGGAGTCAGGCAGGGCTTCCCTCTCCTCCCTGTTCTGTTTGTGTGTTGCATAGAACCCTTTGCTGAGTCCATCAGGGCATAAGAGGAGTGACGATCCCAGGCAGTGGAGGCACTCAGGTCAAAGATTCCCTGTACATGGACGATGTCACCGTCTTCTGCTCGGATCTGCTGTCGGTGCACAGGCTGATAAACATCTGCGACCAGTTTGAACTGGCCTGGGGAGCCAAGGTAAATCATGGGAATAGTGAGGCCATGTTCTTTGGGAACTGGGCTGACTGATCCTTTGTCCCCTTCACCGTCAGGTCAGATGGCCTGAAGGTGCTGGGGATATGATTCGGAGGGACCGGGGCATGCGTTAGAAACTGGAAGGAGCGAGTGTCTATGGTGGAAAGAAAACTGGGCATGTGGCAGCGACTCTCCCTCTCCATTGCGGGTAAGAATCTGGTCAACAGGTGTGAGACACTCTCGCTGTTGCTGTACGTGGCGCAGGCCTGGCCCATTCCAGACTCCTGAGCGATGGCGATCACCTGAGCCATCTTTCGCTTTATCTGGAGTTCGAAAATGGATCGTGTCCACAGGGATGCCTCTAGATAATGGGGAGAAAACGTGCCCAACATCGCCCTTATCATGATGGCCACCTTTGTGTGCGGCTGCATCAAGCTGTGTGTAGATCCTGGGTACGCAAACACCAAGTGTCACTACGTGCTGAGGTTCTACCTGTCCCCGGTGTTGCGAAGGATGGGTCTGGCTACGCTGCCGCGGAATGCTCCAAGTAGTTGGACCGTGCCGTACCACCTGTCCCTTGTGGAAAAATTTATGCAGAGAAACTCCTTTGACCACAAGTCCATCAGGCAGTGGTCGGCACGTAATGTTTTAGAGGCCCTGCAGGAAAAGGAGATGTTGGATCCTGTCCAATGGTTCTCCGAGCAGACTGTCAAAGTCATGTGGCAGAATAGTTCATCGCCAGAACTTTCCAAAAGGCACCAAGGTGCCTCCCAATCAGATCCTTCCTACACGCCAGGAGTCTCACCCTCCCTGCACCTTGCCCTCGAGGTGGCTGTGTGTGGTACGGGGGTGGCAAGAGACTTTTGTTCACCTCCTTGTGGATTGTGCCTTTACAAAGAAGGTCTGGAGAGAGATGCAGTGGTTTCTGTCGAGGTTCATCCCGAGCAGAGCTGTGTCACAGGACTCTGTGCTCTAAGGGCTGTTCCCAGGGACACACACCGAGACAAACACCAACTGAAGCTGGAGGATCATCAACTCAGTGAACAACGCTCCTTGGTCTGCAAGAAACTTGTTGGTCTTCCAGTGCAAAGAGTTGTCCCTGACCGAGTGTTGCTGACTGGCACATTCCAAGGTCCAGGACTATGTGCTGAGAGACACACTAAAGCTTGGAGCAGCCGCCGCAAAGGCGCAATAGGGAAAGGTCGCTGTCTAAGACCTTTCTGTCATAGTGCACCGAGAGACTGGGAATTGTATCGACCCCTCGGGCTGTCCGGCTCACATTGAATGTATGCAGTGAATACTAAATGTATCATAATTGTATTGAAGCACCCTCAGAGTGCAACAGGATGTATGTTGATAACTCCAATACCATTGCACTTTCCGACTGTCTGTAATGACCATATTGAAATAACTGTAATATTCATTGATTGTATTGAAGCAGCTCTCGATCCATGTCTAAAAGTTGAATTTGATTGCACTTTTTGTGATGGCGATTTAGAAATGTTTTGTAATGTTCTTCCAGATATTTAATGAATAAAGTATATTTGTCCAAAAAAATATTGTTCTCCCAGGACGAGGTCAGCCCATTGCACTTCGAGTGTGCTGACACCTGCGATGTCCCCAAATGCGGGATTCTCGACTGTAAAATTTGTGGGAGAGGGAGGACTGCATTTGCGCTCTCCTCTGATTAACTAATTAATGTCAGATTTTACTGTAACATATTTGTTCACCAACAGAGACCGTTGTTGCATTTACTACAAAGTACTCGAAAAATTAACACATAAAGGACACATGTATATGGAGAAGCAAATAGTGTTAACGTTTCGAGGTCCAAGATCGCCAACATCCGCAGTGTTTTGCTTTTATTTTAACGCTGGCATTTGTCGTCGCTCTGCACTCACTGCATTTATCATGATTTCCTCCCTGCTTGTGTACTAACGTTCATCGGCCAGCAAAGGGTGGCATAAGCAAGAGAAACGGTTTTGAGGAAGAGACGCTTTTTAAATTCATTCACCCAGAAACAAATGATTCCCCCATTGCAGCAGCGAGCTGCTTCTAAAATGTCTTTAGGCTTTTAACTCCCAATGCCAAATCGGCTCCTGAAATGATCTTTTTCATTTTTCTTTTATTATTTATTCAATTCCCTTTTGAACAGCATCTGGTTCACAGAATGTGAGGGGGCAAGATAATATCATTGTCGTCTACACAGGCTGAACACGTCAGGATCAACAGCAGAAGAGCTAAAGGATCCCCAAAAGATATTGGGCGACTGGTGCAGAATCAGGTTCAACTTCTGTCTTCATCAATTAGAGTTCATGTCATTTCGACAACACCCTCCATGCCCAAATATCCGTCCCTGGCCTGCTGCAATGTTCCAGTGAAGCTCAACGCAAACTGGAGGAACAGCACCTCATCTTCCGATTAGGCACTTATCAACCTTCCGGGCTTAACATTGAGTTCAACAACTTTAGCGCATGACCTCTCTCCCCCATCCTTAGCCCCTTTCCGATCCCCCTTTTTTCTAATAATTTGTCATTTTTAAAATATATATTTTTAAAATATATTTTCCTTTTCCCACCAATTTCTATTAATGTTAAATTTATTCCATCCATTGTTTTATCTCCAGTTTTTAGCCTATTTCGATCCCTTCCCCTCACCCCACACCCACTCGGGCCATTTGTCACTTCTTCGTCTTGCTTTCTACCCTTAATGCCACCATTAGCACATTCCTTAGATAATATCATTACCATAAAAATCCTTTGTCCCTTTGTCTATGACATGTTTGGCAATCTCTTCTTTGCCTCCACCTGTCACTGGCCCTCTATCCAGCTTCACCTGTCCCAGCCCCATCAACCAGCTTATATTTCACCTCATTTCTATTTTTCTTTAGTTCTGATGAAGAGTCATACGGACTCGACACTACAACCATATTCATCTTCGCAGATGCTGTCCGACCTGCTAAGTTTTTCCAGCTATTTTTGGTTTTTTTTACAGAATCCATAGACCACTTCATCAGCAGGTGCAGAGAAAAGGGTACGTTCTGTGATTTTTCAAATGCAGAGCTAGCAGGCAGAATTGCTGAGTTGGTGATCACATCCACTCCCATGGAAGGATTCCAGGAAGATCTGTTAGACAAGCTGAAAAGGTGTAGCATTCAAGAGCGGCTGAAGAGGATGGTTGTAAGTACAAAGCGATCCTCACAGTTTGATTAAACTTACAGGTCCAAGGTACAACCCAGTTGTTGAAGCACTCACTAGGAAACCCAAACCTAGCAGGACATGTGGAGGGTGTGGCCTTTTGCATGCACCAAGGAAATTCCCAGCTTTTCATCGATTCTGTAAGGCATGTGGCAGAAAGGGCCTTTGGCAGAGGCTGTGCACTTGAGCAAAGGCTGATGCAGCTACAAAGAGCCGTGTGCTGATCCAAACAACCCGCTTGCAACAGGTAGTTTTCAGCAATGAGGATGGCCAGCTGGTATCCTGCCAGAAACATATACACGAAGCAATTGACAAACAAGAAAATGACGATGTGCACAATGAGATGGAGTGTGAAGAGCACCTATTTCACACCGTCAATCTTATGGAAAGCATTGATGCCATCTCACCATCTGAAGTGTTTGCCAAGATTCGAATTAGCTGCCCTAAGAAAGTTGGTAAGGATTCATTATTGGTCAAGATTGACACAGGGGCAAGTGCCAACATGCTACTCCTACTAATTCTAAAAGACACATATCTGCAGACATGGCAAAACCCACTGCTGTGAAACACTCAGCATACAACAGCTCACAAATTCCATGTGCAGGATCATACTCCTGGACTGTAAGTACAGTCAATCCTCCTGGTGACACAGATGTTCTACATCATGGAGACTCTAGCCCAGAGTCTCTAGGTGTATCAGCATGTCATGACCTCACACGAGCAACAATCCATGGAATCAATCAGACCTCACAAGGCAGATCAAACTCATAAACGACGCCTGTCACCTCAGTTCATGAACTAAAAGCGAAATATCCAGGATCTTTAGACATAATTGTCAATTAAAAGTGAGCTGCAACATTACGCTTGCAGGAGAATTCAAGTCTGTCAATTGATCCAGAACATTTTGTGCAAAACAAATGCTAGCAGCTACAAGAAGAAATGGTGAAAGGTGACACTACAGAAACTGTGGAAAACGGATGGCCTGATTCAATTCAGTATCTCCACGAGCACATAAGATCATTTTGGCCATATTGGGACAAGTCAGGCACCTCCCGGTAAGTCATTTCTAAAGGCAGGCAGCCGATCAAACTGGAATCTTTATGACCTGATATTAGCTTGATCTAATGGCCCAGATGAATGAATGATTTGCACAGTGAAATCCCTAATTCTCAAATGTAGACAGACCAAGCAAGATCTACCCATTGCAATGTTACATCCAAGAGTGATACCTTTAAGTGGAATTATTCTGTAACTGGCACAGATCTTGTTAGGTCGACCAATGCATACCAATTTACGGACTCTTACCCATTCTACTGTCTCAAAGACTAGAGAGCAAGTTTTAAAACTGCACGAGAAGACGGCCAATGTCTTGATAAAAATGTGGGTACAGAGCTGCCAAGTTTACAGTTGGGACAAGTTCACGTCCAGGGGCCCACAGAAGGGTATGTGGCAACCAGCCGAGGCATCAAAGATTGGTTCAGAACCAGGGTCCTATGAAGTAATGACACAAAAAGGCACAATGGTGAGACGTAAGTGAGGAGAAATCAGATCTATTCCAGCTCCTCAACCACTGGACATTCCTATTGACTTTAGGACAAGATCCCTAATGAAACCAGAAACATTATCCAAGTCTCAGAATCGGGCAGGTCACTGTGAGCAATTAAATACACCTCCAGATAAAGTTACCATCATAGGATCTGGGTGTACCAGCAGATTGCCTTTACCCTTCAGGGACTCATAGATTCATCTGTTCTATACGCTGATGTAATGGTAACTAAACATGAACATGTATTGTAATTAGTTACACTTCTTTGGAAGGGGTTAAAGTATCTTTAAAAAGGAGGAATGCTGTAATATGCCTTTAAGAGATAGCTGCCTATCATCACTAGAAGGGAAATGTGTCATGCTACCTAGCTTTAGTTTCACTTTTGATATTGAGCAGAGCACACAACAGTCAGTTCTGCTGCTGATGCCTTCAAGCTTTCTATCCATGTATATCTGTTCCCATGTTCCTCATCTCAGTAAATGAACCCACAGCATGTTTACACAATCACTTATGTGCAATTGATGCCTTTATATCATTGTAAAATCACCGACATGGAGTGCAAGATAATGTACCTGTACAGGTGAGCAAGGCTCCCCGGTGTCCCTAGGTGGTTCACACAGTGAATGAGGGGGAGAGAGCACTGTGTAAGATAATGTACAGGTGAGTGAGCCTCAGTGCAGCAACTCAGTATCTGGTTTTCTTCAATATTTGTGCATTTTCCCCTCAATTATTTTCTGTTTTATCATTTAATTTTCTTTTCCCCAGACAACGTACCAGGGAATGTTTGATATGAAATGAGAATTGTAAATCTATTTGCAAACTGTTTGTGAGCATACTGAATTGCCTCAGAATGTCATAGCCAGGCATTAAACATCATAGAACAGTGTTGCACTTTATGTGATGTCAAATTGGAACTGTCGTGTAATTTACCTTAACTTTATGAATAAAGTTTATATTTTGAAAACAATAGTATTACAGTTTCTAGTACCTGTCGAACAGGAATTGACGTTTACCTCAGTCTGGGTCATGCCTGCAGACAGACCGAAGGTGTTCTGCAAAGCGATCACCCAGTCTAAGTTTGGTATCTCCAATGTAGATGTGACATCATTGGGAGCAGCGAATGCAGTAGACCAAATTGAGGGAGTGCAAGTGAAGCACTTCTTCACTTGAAAGGAGTATTTGGGCCCTTGGACCGTGAGGAGTAGAGGGGACTAAAGGGACAGGCATTGCACCTTCTGTGATTGTATGTGAAGGTGCCATGGGAGGGGGCTGAGGTGTTGGGAATGATGGAGGACTGGACCAAGGTGTCCCAGAGGGAACAGTCCCTACGGAATGCCGACAGGGGTGGGAGATGGAGTGAGGATGCGTTTGGGGGATGGCATCATGCTGGAGTTTGTGGAAATGGCAGAATTTTTTAAATCCTCTCTGCACCCTCCCCAGTTCCTCTATCCTTTTTAATAATACATTGACCAGAGCCACGTGCAGTACTGTAAGTATGATCTAACCAATGTTTGAAATAAATTTTCAATTTGATCCCTTCAAAAATAAGCCCTCCTGCTTGGTTTGTTTCTCTTCAGCCTTTCCCTCCCCAGTATTGACTGACTGACTGTTTCTCTCTCTCTCTCACACACACACACACACACGCACACACACACACACGCAAGCACACATGCACATATATAGACACATGTCATCCATTTATAAATTGTGTTTCTGATTCTGAAGTTCAAACCATTAATGCAAATTATCAACAACAGTGGGCCCAGTACTGAACCTTGTCAAATACTATTTCCCACTTTCTGCCACTCTGAATAACTACCCTCTGCTTTCTACCTGCTAGCAATCCATTCTTCCCTTCTCCGCTGACTCCATATTCTCTGACTTTATTCAGTAGCCTATTGTAAGAGGCATTGTCAAAGGCCTTTTGAAAATCCAGGTAACTTGCATCTACTACATTACCATTGTCTACTGTCGCTGTTACCTCTTCCAAAAAAATCATAACTTTGGTCAAGAGAGATTTTCCTTTTTGAAATCCATGCTAATGATTTGTTTCTTTTTGTTAGAAGTTCTTCCTCTCTCTAGTAGGGATTGCATTATTTCTTCCAGCACCAACATTAGTTGACTGATCTACTATTCCCTGGGTACATTCTGTTCTGCCTTTTTAAGAACATGAATTACATTTGCTATCTGCCAGTCCTCTAGCACTACACCTTTTCCTCAAAAACATATTTCAAATCTGCAGTAATACCTCTGCTATCTATTCCCTAGATTTATTTTAAATGTGTGGGTGTGAAACTTCTGGGCCAGGGCTTTATCCTCTTTGAGTTTGATTCGATCCCTTTTCTCTTATTTTAATTGCACTTACCTGAAAAGTTAGATCATCATTCAATATCATATCTACCTGTTCTAGCTCCCTGTTAAACACTGTAATTAAGTAATCAATTAATTTATTTAGAAAAATATACTTTATTCATAAAATATCTAAAAGGACATTACAAAACATTTCTAAATTGCCATCACAAAAGGTGCAATCAGATTAAACTTTTAAATAGGGATCATGAGGTGCATCAATACAATTAATGAATATTACAATCATTTCAATCTGTACATGACAGTCAGACAGTGCAATGGTATTGGAGTTATCAACCTACATCATGTTGCACTCTGAGGTGCTTCAATACAATAATGATACATTTAGTATTAACTACATACATTCATTGTGAGCCGTACAGCCAGAGGGGTCGAGTAATCATTTAATATTTCTGCCCTATCTCTATCCTTATCTGTGGCATTATCCTATCTATCCCTTAATGGTCCTATTTCCATCCCAGCCTTCCTATTTTTATTTATGTGCCTGAAAAATATCTTATTTTTTACCTTCCTTTTCAGAGTTTGATGTTTCAGAGTCATATCAAACAGTTGAATTTACATATTAAAGGGAAAATTAAAGGAGAATGAAAAGCTATGTGAGGAGAGGGCCATGTAAGATCTAACAGGAGTGGAAAAACATAGAAAAATAGAAGCAGGAGTAGCTCATTCGCCCTTCGAGCCTCCTCCACCATTCAATATGATCATGCCTGATCCTCCATCTCAGCGCCATAGTCTCGATCTCTCCCCAGCCCCTTTGACAACTTTAGTGTCCAGATATCTACCTAATTCCTTCTTCAACATATTCAGTGAATTGGCCTTCACAGCCCTCGGTGGCAGAGAATTAACCACCCTCTGAGTGAAGAGGATTCTCCTCCTTTCAGTACTGGAGGCCTACTCTGTATCCTAAGATTGAGACCCCTTGTTCTAGACCCTGCAGCCAGAGGAAACATCATCCCTGTATCCAGCCTGTACAGCCCAGTCAGAATTTTACATGTTTCAATGAGATCCCCTCTCATTCTTCTAAACTCGTGTGAATACAGGCCCACTCGACCCAATGTCTTTTCATACGACAATCCCAGGAATCAGTCTGGTGAACCTTCGCTGCACTGCCTGTATGGCAAGTTTTCTTTCTCCGCTCAGGAGATCAAAACTGCACACAATACTCCAGGTGTGGTCTCACCAAGGACCTGTATAGCTGCAGGAAGACATACTTACCCCTGTACTCAAGTCCTCTTGCAACTGCTTGCTGCACTTGCATGCTTGCTTTCAGTGATTGGTATGCAAGGACACCCAGATCCCTTTGTACATCAACAATTCCCAATCTGACATGATTTAAATAATATTCTGTTTTTCCTTGGGAAGTGAATAACTTCACACTTATCCACGTTATACTACATCTGACATGTATTCTCCCACTCACTCAACTCGTCTAAATTGCCTTGAGGCCTCTTAACATCCTACTCCCCGCTCACATTCCTGTCTTCAAGAATCCACCAGCCATTTGTCCATAAGTCTGCTATGTAAAGTAACTGATGTTGGGGAGGCCATTTGGAATTCCACTGTCAAGTGGGTACTGTGTTAACTTGCTGGTTTTTTTTAAATTCTAAAATCTATTTTGTTCTGTTGCCTTAATAGGGGATATGTAGCTGGGAATCAGGTTAATATTAGGAATGTTAGGTGTTGGTATAGGAGTAAGTAATTTATAGTCTGAATTATGTGTTTGAAATCTTTTTTTTTGTTCATAAGTACTCTAACTTAATTTTTAAGATCTCTAAAGTCTTAGTGGACTCATTATTTCTGAATTTAGTGCACACATCTTCTCATAATAAATACAAATTGTAAAACCATTGTGATAGAGCGACCAAATTTCCCGCGGGGATGTGGTCCGCCCAGCACATATCATCTGCCATGTCATAACACCGACCTCTTGGGAACAACACTGTAAAACTACTCCAGTCTGAAAAATAACCATTCACCATACCTGTTTCTGCTGCTGAGGCAAATTCATATTCATACTGTCACTGCCCATTTCATCCCGTGGGCTTCAAATTTTCATGTTAGCCTATTATATGACTTTTTTCAAATGCCTTTTTGGAATTCTATAAATACCACATTAGCCATATTACCCTATCAATCCTACCTGTTACCACATTAGAAAACTCAATCAAGTTGGTTGGACACATTTCTTTTGAAAAATCCGGGCTGGCTTTCCTTAAGTACTCCACACAATTGTCTACGTGTTTTTTAACTGTGCCCAAGGTTATCACTTCTAAAAGCTTTCCCAGCACAGAGGTTAAACTGTCTTACCTGGAGCTGCTGGATTTATTCTTAGACCGTTTCTGAACAAGGATGAAACATTTACAATTCTCCAGTCCTCTGGCTCCTCTCCTGTACCTAAGGGGATTGGAAGATTATGACCAGTGCTTCTGCAGGGAAGTTTAATGGAAAATTTAATAGAGAAGTACAAAATCATGAAAGGTTTGGAGAAAATAGGGAGAAACTGTTTCCAGTGGCAGAGGGTTCAGCAACCAAAGGATACAGGTGTAAGGTATTGTTTAAAAAAAATCCAGAGTGAGATGAATACGGATTTTCCCGCAGCCCATTATTATCTGGAATGTACTGCCTGCCAGTGTGGTGGAAACAATATTCAAAACTAACTTTCAAAAAGGGATTGGCAGTGGGGGAAAAGGAACTGGACTGGGACCAGTTGAATAGCTCTATCAAGGTGCCTCTCCAGACAGAGGGGGCTGATTGACCACAGTCGGTGCATTGTGATTTTACGATTTTGCATTGCTTCCTACCTGAAGCAGGCTGGCATTTCCACTGCCCATCTCAGGTCCCTATCCGCGGGAGTGATGGCTGAAGTACCAGAGTAAACTTCAGGACAATTTACAGGCATCTGTCACTCCATTTACTCCATCCAGAAGCTCTTAAAATCATCCAGGTAAATTTGGAATGGGGGCTGTAAGGACCCAGACTCTGGAGCAATTTGTAAATAAAACAAATAGCATGTTTAGTTTCTGTTTCTTAGATTTAATGATGAACTGTGTCCTTTTTGAGAAAACGGCTTCTATTCCACTCGTTTTCAGATTCTTTTCGTTAAAGAACCAATTTACAAATGTAATCATGGACTCTCAATGTAAATTATAATGCTATATAAAAATGATAATATGAAAAGGTTACATGTACAGAGTTACATATTTTTAATAAAATAGGTAACTACATAATAGTGATTTAAGGACTATTTCACTGACAGGAAAGTGATGAGACAGAGCAGACAAACCAGAGATAAATGATAACTGTGACTCCACATTTTTTTTGCAAAATATACTTTATTCCTAAAATATCTAAAAGAACATTTCAAAATGACCATCACAGAAATTGCAATGATATTCGAATGATCATGTTGCACTCGGAGGAGCTTCAGTACAAGAGAAAGCCCATGACAAACATTCTAATGCAGCAACTGAACTACTTTTCACATGGTTAACACTGCCTGTTAATGGCATACATACCCGATCAGTTCACACATCACGTTCAATACAGACAGACTATCACATCAGTATTCACAACAGTGTCACATCATTTACATGCTCAAACAGTCTCGAAGCACGTTCACATTTTAACGTAAACGAAACCGGAAACACCCCTCCAATTTTATTACAGAGTACCCACTTGGATATGACAGTCTGGGAAATATTTACAGGCGTGTACCAACCCAGTCCAGTTACTCAGTGTTATTGAAACATGGTGAGAGTTTGAAGAAAGTCAAGATGACAGTTTTATCGCGATTACAAGAAACAAACCAATTAGAGATTAATATAAACAGAAAATAATGGAAATACTCAGCAGGCCAGGCAGCATGATAACGGCACTTGCTCACTGTCTGAGCCCAAATTGAAGACAGACGAGTATCACAGCAGCAGCTGGTCTTCCACCTCCCCTCCTACCGAAAGGAAATATCAGACTCACCGCTGAAAACCATGACAGCCGAAATGTCCATGACCGTGAAGAAGGGAGAGAATTCGGGAGGTTTGGGGGTGGAAATCTTGACAGCTGCTCATGCAGGAATAACACTAACTCCTGGGAATTTATACAAAGCGGGGAGCTTGTCATTTCCCCCACTTCACTTCCTCCCCCTCTTGTGCTTTTCTCTCTCTCTCCCACCCTCTGGAGAAATTATTTCCTGGACCCCCCGGGAAAGACTCCCCGGACCCCAGTTTGAGAATCACTAAACTGATTCATCTCAAACAAGCTGATGTCCCACCACCTTCCGCCTGTGGAGCAACATTACAGGCAGGAAGGTCACCGGGTTCCTGCAGTTCACAGCTCATTCTACCCTGTAAGTTCCTCTCTACAATTGAGCTTCTATTTGTTTCTTCTCTCCCCCTCCTTCTTTCCCCCAGCCCTACAGAGGTCCTCGCTGATCTTTCAGTTCCCAGTTCCCACACAGGGTTTATACCCGGAATGTTAACCTGGCTTCTCTCTCCACCTGTGACTGAGACCCACACCCATCAGTTTACAGCTGGCAGGAGGCAGGGAGCCGGTGTGAAATTATGGGATGGATCTGTTAGTGACCTTGAATCCCGCAGATTCTCAGCGGGGCCGAGTTTTTCCCGCCGTCATTCGGTCCCGGGTGGAAGATGGGAAAGATTCTCCCAGTGAAAGTGTGGGTGAAAGTGTGGAGATGGGACATGTTGTCCGCATTGTAAAATGACACCTGTCCACCCTCATAGTCCAGGAAAACCCCGATCTTCCGGGGATTCACACTCGGGGTGAGGGGGGTTTCAGAGGGGGAGGTGGCGGCTAAATAACCAAATCCGGGAACCAGCCCCACAACCCACAATCCGGACTCGAGGATCAGGGAGATTCCCCCTTTCCTGTCCACAGACTCTCGGGCCACTCCGAGCCCCCACCGAGTCTTCTCCCCCACCTCCACCTCCCAGTAATGTCTCCCTGATGTGAATCCCTCTGATCCCAGGACACAGACCCAGGGATCAAACCTCTCCGGGGTGTCAGGGAGCCGCTGCCGTTTGTCTCCGAGTCTCACACTGGTCCGGTCCTCAGACAGGATGAGCCGGGGATTCGCTGTGTTCAGGTCCAGAGTCAGAGAGGCTGGAGCTGGGGGAAAGTTAAAATAACACAGTCAGTGATTTAGAGAGAGGGGCTGGGGAGGGGGAGAGAGTGTGAGGAAGGGGGAGAGAGAGAGAGAGAGAGGGAGAGAGAGAGAGGGAGAGGGAGAGAGGGAGAGGGAGGGAGAGAGAGAGAGAGAGAGGGAGGGAGAGGGAGCTGGAAAGAGATGGAGGGGGGGGGAATGTGAAGTTGAGGAGAGAAAATGGCAGCAGAGGAGGGAGCAGGAACGTGGAGAGGGAGAGTGTGGGTGGACTGATGGAGAGGAAGAGGTGGCAGAGAGTGAGAGCAGGAGGGTTTGAGAACATGGGAGCCGGAGAGAGAGAGAGAGAGAGACCAGCATGACAGAGATTGGGAGAGTGGGTAAGAAAGAGAGGGTGGAGTAAAGAGAGCAGGGGGGGTGGCAGGAAGTGTGTGGGGATGTGAGAGTGAGATGGAGGGGTAGAGAGTGCAGGGGGGCAGGGAGAGTGCGAGGGTGAAAGTGAGATGAAGGGGTAGAGAGTGCAGGGGGGCAGGGAGAGTGCGAGGGTGAAAGTGAGATGAAGGGGTAGAGAGTTCAGGGGGGCAGTGAGAGTGTGATGGTGTGAGAGGGAGAACGAGATGGAGGGGTAGAGAGTGCAGGGGGTCAGGGAGAGTGCGAGGGTGAAAGTGAGATGAAGGGGTAGAGAGTGCAGGGGGGCAGGGAGAGTGTGATGGTGTGAGAGGGAGAACGAGATGGAGGGGTAGAGAGTGCAGGGGAGCAGGGAGAGCTTAAAGGCGTGAGAGAGAGAGCGAGCAAGAACTGGAGGGTGAACGCAAATCGGGCAGAGTGAAAAAGAGAGAAGGGGAGGAGATAATGGCTGATCTGATTGGATATATTCAATGACCCAGCCTCCACTGCTCGCTGGGGAAGAGAATTCCAAACACTAACCACCCTCTGACAGAAAACAAATTCTCCTCATCTCAGTCTTAAATGGGAGACTCCTAATTTTAAAACTGTCCCCTATTTCCAGATGCCTCTCCAAGGTAAATGTCCTCTCGGCATCCACCTTGTCAAATCCCCTCAGCGTCTTACACGATTCAGTAAGATCACCTCTCATCCTTCTAAACTCCAATGAGTAAAGGCCAAACCTGTTCTACCTTTTATCATAAGATAATCCATTCATCCCAAGAATCAGTCGAGCGAATCTTCTCTGAACTGCGTCTTATGTAACTATCTCATTTCTTAAGTAAGGAGATCAAAATGGTACACAGACTTCAGATGCAGTCTCACTAAGACCCTGTACAGCTGTAGCAACAATTGCATAGTTTAGTACTCGATTCCTCTTGCAATAAACATGAACATTCCATTTACCTTCCTAATCACTTGCTGTACCTGCAAAGTAATTTAGTGATTCATGTACCAGATTGTCCAGATCCCACTCTACTGTAGAGTTCTGCTGTCTCCCTTGGTACATTGCAAGGCCAGACCCCAAATTTGTTACAGTCCCAGGCAAGACCCTCAAATTTGGTTATGATCTGCTTAGTGACCATTAACTTTTTTATGTTAGTCGACCAAATTTGAAATCCCAGTTGCTTGCTAAGAGGATAAATCCATAAGATTCCATGTTTTGAAACAAACAGAAGAATTTTACTAACCAAGAGTCAACAATGCAAACAGATAATATTACCTCTTATATTCTAACATAAAGAATTAACATGAGGTAAACATTAATTAACAGGAAAACTGCGGTCGAACACACCACAAACCATATGGTTAATGACAGACACGAGTAAGGCAAATCACATGAACTTGCTCATAATCTGCAAAAATGTCAATTATCACCATTAAAAACCCCCCAGAATAATGGAGGATCAAAGGACAAATATCAACAAGGAACTGCAACACAATATTATTAGGTAAAAAAAGAGTACAAGAGAAATTAATGGGACCTAAAGGAGATAAATCCCCTGGACCTGATGATCTACATCCCAGAATGTTGAATGAGGTGGCTGTAGAGAAAGTCGGTGCATTGGTGGTCATCTTTCAAAATTTGAGTCACTTTGGAATTGTTCCTGCAGATTGGAAGGTGGGAAATGTAACCCCACTATTTAAGAAAGAAGGAAGAGAGAAAACAGGGAATTACAGACCTGTTAGCCTAACATCAGTCGTAGGGGCAATGCAAGAGCCTAAAATAAAGGATGTGATAACGGGACGCTTAGAAATAATGGGAAGCTTGGGCAGAATCAACATGGACTTGATGAAAGGGGAATCACGTTTAACAAACCCCTGTTGGAGTTTTTGGAGGATGTAACTAGGAGAATAGGGAAAGGGTAACTGGAGGATGTCGTTTATTCAGATTTTCAGAAAGCTTTTGATAAGGTCCCACAACAGAGGTGTGCAAACAAAATCAGAGCAAATGCAATTTGGTGGAATGTACTGGCATGGATTGAGAACTGGTTTATGGGCAGAAAACAAAGAGTAGGAATAAATGGGTCATTTTCAGGTGATCAGGCTGTGACTAGTGGGGTATCGCAAGGATAGGTGCTTGGGCCCCAGACATTCACAATCCATATCAATGATTTGAATGTTGGGATCAAATGTAATATTTCCAAGTTTGCAGATGGAAGTGTCAGTTGTGAGCAGGATGCAGAGATGATTGAAGGAGATTTGGAGAGGCTCAGTGAGTGGGCAAAAATGTGGCAGATGGAATTCAAGGTGGAGAAATGTGAGGATATCCACTTTTGTGGGAAAAACCGAAATGTAGGGTATTTCTTAAATGGAGAGAGGCTGGGAAATGTTAAGCATAAAAGGGACTTATGTGTCCATGTTCATGAGTCACTGAAAGCCGGTACAGCAAGGAATTTAGAAGGCAAATGCTATGTTGGCTTTTATTGCAAGATGATTTGGTTACAGGAGTAAAGGTGTCTTACTACAATTATATATCGCCTTGGTGAGACGGCATCTGGACTAATATGTGCAGCTTTGGTCTCCGAACATGAGGAAAGGTATATTTGCCATAGACTGAGTGTAATGAAGGTTCACAAATAAATTCCTGGAATGGAGGGATTGTCCTGAAGATGCAGAAAATTTGGATTTATTTTAAAGTGCCAGCTAGGACCAGCAACTCGGTTGCCAAAGCATACACAGACAATCACAGCCTTACATGAAAAATAAAAACTTGTACAAAGGGCTCAGCTGTAAATTTGCTATTAGGAAATGGGAGACACACATGGGCAGGGACTCAGGATGACTCGATCAAGAGATGGGGAAGGCCATTTAACACCATTTGATAGCCCCGAAACACACCCAGTCAGCCCCCGTAAACCTTTTGTCTAGAACAAACGCATATTCTTTGTTGTCTCCCAAAAGGATAATGCCCAGTCTCTGCAATTACTGTACAAGAACACAATGATCAGATTATTGTGCTGTGGCCTTTATCTAACTAGCACCATTAAGTTGTAACTGGTAGTAAAAAAATATATATTAACTGTGCTCATTTGAACCTCGGTGGAGAAGCGCCTGGATTGCCCAGCGTTAGCTGCCCACATGTGTAATAAAGGAACCACTTGAATATTGCATCTGGACTCCGAGTGTTGAAATTTTGTACCAGAGTATTCCTCGGACCTTTCAGTCCTGTGAGCAAAGATTAAATAGACGGGTCCTTTGCTCTCTGGAGTTTAGAAAAATGAAAGGTGATCTCATTCAAACATACAAAATTCTGACAGGACTTGACAGGATAAATGCAGGAAGGGTGTTTCCCTGGTTGCGGTGGTGGGGCAGTCGAGAACTAGGGGACACAGTTTCAGATTAAGGGGCAGGTCATTTAAGACCAAGATGAGGAGGAATTTCTTCACTCAGAGGGTGATGAATCTTTGTAAGTTTCTGTCCCAGACGGTTGTGGAGGCTCAGTTACTGAGTATGCGCAAGACTGAGATGGATAGTTTTCTACATATTAAAAACATCAATGGATAAGGGGATAGTGCAGGAAAATGATGTTGAAGTAGAGAATAGGCCATGATTTCATTGAATGCCAGAGTGGGCTGGAAGGGCTGGACGATCTACTCCTGCCAAGAGCAGTTCTACTCCAGTATCTGGAAAGGGTTAAACAATTTTAGTTAGAATTGCCTGTTAGTAACAATAAAATATAAGCAGAAAAGCAGAACGGGAGAATAGCAGATGTGTTTCAGACAGAATAAGAAAGGAGATGATGGGCAAGGCAGTAGAACAAAGAACAAGGCCAGGGAGTGAGTGGCTGTTGTAGTCTGGAGGCACAGACTCCTGCACAGTCAGCAGGAGATGGTGGTCTTACGAGGATGAGAACAATGTCGCGTGTCTGTACACACGGGAAATAAGTGACAAAAGCCGAAGGCCTCTTTAAGCATATGATTGTGAATTGACAAGATTAGATTATGAGTCTGTGACTAATTGTGTATAAAAAGATTTCGCTGTAATCTGCACAGCTCGGTCAAGACTGCCCCACGCTGTCTCTCCCTACGTACGCTTGAATCACTAATGAAAGATCGTGGCCTGTACCTGAGTCTCCTGGTAGTTTGTAAGGCAAATTATAACCTGCTGACAGCAGTTCCACTCCAGCATCTCAACACAGGGACGGTCCCAGCACCTCAGCTGAGCTGCTGCACCAGCTGCTGCTCCCAACTCTTTTAACTCAATACAAATGAACACAAATGGTTGTTCACTGACCTTTGAATTCACCTGTTAACCTGTGATCTCCCAGCAGGGTTCAGCCCCCCTTGCCCTGAGACAGGATCTGAATGTATCAACCCTTGGTACATTCTGAACCTTAAATGTTACAATCTCCAGACAACACAAAGGTTATTCCCACAGGTGTGAACTTACAATCGCTCCACACCAAAAATACACAGTCAGAACTCCAACAATATAGTTTTAATCATCCTCTCTATTAAAATAATACGTTGCCTTGATATTCTTCCTGCCAAGTGGACAAGTTCATGAATTTGGACATTATAATCTACCCGATAAATTAACTAACAATTAATCTATCTAAATCCTTTTGTAGACTCTTCATGTGCTCTTAACAAGTTAAATTCCTAATATCTTTGTGTCATGAACAAATTTAACTACCAGACATTCGGTCCCTTCATCCAAGTCATTGATATAGATCGTAAATAGTTGAGTTCCCAGCGCTCATCCCTGTGTCACTCCACTAGTTACAGCTCAGCAACCCAAACACAGGAGCGGGATTGGGAGAGAGAGAGAGAAAAAACGTGTGAATAGAGAGAGGGGAGAGGGAGGGGGAGGGGAGGGAGAAAGGGTGATGAAGGAGTGAGAGATTGGGAGGGGTGGGGGTGTGGTCAATGAGTGGACAGAGTGGAGCCAGAGTTAGCTGAAGGGGACAGTGACAATGGTGGAAGGGGAGGGCTGAGATGGTGGAAGGGGGAGTGGAGAGAGGTTGGGAGGTGGAGCGGAGAGAGAGCAAGGGAGAGGGAGGGGAGAAAGAAAGCTGGAGGGTAAAGAGGGGGGGTTGCGAGGGACAGTGTGCGGGACAGGGAGGACAGGGAGAGTATGGGACCAAGATGAGGGAAGATGTGCGGAATGGGGAGGGAAGACTGACTGGAGGGAAGTGAGTGAGAGAGGGGATGGATGGGGAGTGGAGTATGTGTAGGAATGGACGGAGAGAAAGAACAAAGGCCACGGGACGGGAGGTGGAGGGGAGCAGGGGACCAGGAAAGTGAGATGAGAGAGAAAGCAGGTGAGGAAGGAGGGTTGTGAGGAAAATCTGCAGGGGGGGAGGCAGAGGGCACATGGGAGCAAGAAATCGAGGAAGGGAGGACTGGGGGGGAGGGTAGAGGGAGTGGGTGGTGAGTATAGAGAGTGGGGGAGGGGAGAGAGCAGAGATGCGGGAGGAGCAAGTGCAGATTTGGGTGGGTGATATTGGGGAGACAGTGGGTAGGTGAGCGTAGAGTGTGAAGGGGCCAGGCAGCAGTGGGAGGGGGATGGGCATTGTGTCATACAGTGTGGACAGGAGCATTGAGGAGCTGAGAAAAACACTGCTGCCTCCCCCATCTCCAAATTGTAAACAGGAAAATAAATGTGCTCAGCTTTTCACTGTCGCCCACATCCATGTCCAGGAAACCCAAGGCTCAGGGCTTGAGTCTCAGGACATCCCACTTTTTGGACAGAGTCCAAAACAGCACCAACATTAGCAGATGGATGGCGCCTAACGCCTGTTTTCGGGACTGCCCTAGTCCCTTAAAAACATCCCAGCCCAATTATGAGTTGGACTAGATAATGGAATCTTATGGTGCAGAAGGAGGCCATTCAGCCCATCGTACTTGTGCAGGCTGTCCAATTTAATCTTCTAGTCCAGCTTTTTGCCCGGATCCCTGCATATTAGTCCATTTGAGAACATCTTCAATTCATTTTTGAAAGTTCCTGTGAAATCCACATTTTCAGATAATGAATTGCAGATCATGAACATAGTCTGTGAGATTTCATTTTTGCTCATTACCCCTCTAATTCTTTTGGTGATTATTTTAAATCTTAGCCTTTAGTTACAGACACACTTACCAGAGTAAACAGATTCTCCTGATCTGCTCAATAAAGCCCCCATAATTCATATTCCTGCATTAAATCTCCCTTTAAACTTCTCTGTTCTCGGGAGAGCATTACCAGCTTATCCAACTACCCTGTAAACTGAAGTCCCTCATCAGTGCTATTGTGCTGGTAAGTACCCCCTGTACCCTCTCCAATGTCTTGACATCCTTCCCAAAGTGTGGTGCCCAGAAATGCAGAAATTACTCCTCCAGAGTCCTATTTGACGTGCTCATTGGTGCAAACACTGCACCTGAAACTGCTCCTTTCTATACCCGTGCACTTGCACACGAGGGACATGTTCACCATCCAGATTTTCTCATCCAGAAGGCAATCAAGAGTCAACAGCAGATGCTCCAAGGTGACATGGAGACACAGAGGGAGGGGTTGAAATTTGTCATGGACGGTTGTGTGACTTGGACAACACTGAAGTAGCAGCTTGGAACACATTCCACTCAATATCTGTTTCCATTAACTCCGATGGAGATTGATATTGAGCACGATGTAAGCTGGGTTACTGATTTACTGTCTGATTTTCACATATTGCGTTACCATCCAAACAAGGTTTACTCTTTCTGAAACTCTTTTTCAACTGTTTAAAAATAAAGACAGTTTTAACTAAACACACAGACATTTCAGGACATGTCATTGAGGTGGTGGCTCACCAACAGGCACTCCATCTACAGCAACTTTCATAGACAATGGCCTCTCTGGATATGTGTGAATAGCTTTCTTACTGCCTTATCAAGATACAGATATTACATCCATAGCTGGCATACACCTGGAGATATCCCCTGCTGAGAGCAGGAAATGACCACATGCAGGTGGAGGGATTGATAAAGCATGAAACACAATTGGATGACCCGAATCAAGGTATTAACTTATATATCAAGGGACCAGGGTCAGAAAGGGATATAAAGCCACAGCCACAAGGACAGCCAGGAAAGCGTGACGTGATCAGTCACAGGAAGTCGTGCAGGAGAAGTCATTCAGCAGACTGACCACGTGGGAATGGGCTCCGACAAGCGGATCTCACTGAACAACTGGTGTTGGAAGTGTATATTATTGCATGGTTGGTTAATAAAGGTTTTGAGGGGTTGTTTAGGTTGGGCCTGTACACATCAGATCTCAGGGTCGGGAGGGCATGTGGAGGTGGATCAGAATAATGCCCAGTGGAACGAAGGGAGGTTCAAGCATGACAGAGGGGAGTGGAAAGCTGATATTGGGTGGGTTAATGTGATGGGGGGAAGTTGGTGGGTGGCAGGGGGAAGGGTAGAAGTTGGCGGATGAAGTTTGGAAGGTGACACACACCATTCTTCAAATCTGGCGTTGACCACGCAGTTAGTCAGTAAGTAAGATGCCTCGAAGTGGGAGCAAGGTCTTTTTGGTGGGTGGTGCTCAAGGTCAGCGCAAATGGCCGACTAAAGGCACACCCTAATAATTATGAGGTAACTGGATGTCATCCATGCTCAGTCGTGTTCTCCCCTCTATGGTGAAGCCCACACGTCAGCAGGTTTATGCCCATCTCATCACATCGAGATCCCAGCAAGGTATGGAGCTTCCATTCATTCTGTCCATTCGCCATCAGCTGCAGTCAGAGGCAGGGATGAATGGAGAGAGAGAGGTGGAAGCCTCCAAGGAGCACGGGTGGTGGCCAACTCATGACTCCAAAACTCCATACCCCCAACTGAATGGTCATGCCTGACAAGGGCTCATGTGTTTAGTCTTTCTATGTTACCAAGGCACTGGTCTCTCTGTAGGGTCTCGAGGGTAGTGGAGGGTATTAAAGGAACTATCTCGGTGATTGCCGGGCAGGATCCTCAGGGACAAGGAATACCCCAAGCAAAAATGGCTGATGATGCCAGTTCACCACCCGCAGAGTACTGCTGAGGAGATACAATGATGGCTATACTCCCACCAGGTCCCTGACTGAGCAGATGATTGAGCTCCTAAAGATGAGGTTCAGATGTTTGGATGGCTCAGGCAGTGCTTTCCCATACTGAGAATGTCTCAGATCATCATTGTCTGCTGCACCCTGCACAGCCTCGTGATACAAAATGGGGATGTGTTGCCTGAGCGAGACATGGGGAAGCAAGATGTCTGCTCCCATGAGAAGGACAATGAAGGGGATGGGAGGGCCAGGATGTGGCCAAACCACATGCAGAGGCTATAGCTGGAATATGATGTGGTAGACAGGCCCATACCAATCTGATAGTTACCAGATTCTGGGCAGAGTAAGCTTCCGGGACATTTGTTGAACTTTTTGGTTTTCTATCCTTTGGAGGCTGGAAGGCCCCAGCACCTTCTTGTTTACTGACCATAGGTTTCGCAAATGTACCTTTATTTATGAGAGCAGAATTAAATTGCAGTAGTGACATCTTCCCTGCTGTTGGTTTGAGCCTTGCATGTGCTCAACTATAATAAAATGCTGAACCCTGGCGCCAAATGCGCTTATTAGGATCTGCACCATCTCCTGCAACCTCAGGCACCTGTAAGTAGAATTGTGATTTCAGCAATGCACTGACAAAGTCCTGAACACGACAGATTGGAAGGAATGTCAAATCTAAACTTTCCAGAGATGCACTATCCTGATTGGGCATTCTGAATACACTTGTGTGTCACTGACTGAAAGCTGACGCATTGATCCCAAGTGAAGCCCTAGATGGGTCCATTATTAAAGAAGTTCAAGGCGGGCGTGACCTTCAACGCCACCAGCATTGGATTCCCTCCAAGCCCTTGTGGCCGCAGCTCATTGTGGAGAAGCTGGCAGATAGATCCCGGGATCTACGAAGCCACCTCCAGCATTGCCTTTCACCCATTTGTAGATAAGAGCACCGCCTGTGATACACCTGTGGCCAGGCCAATGGCCGCCATCTTGACTTCCCTGAGGCCGGCTCTTGCTAACCCTGACACCTGCTCTCAAAGGGGAGCCGACCTAGCAGAGAGCTCTTTCAACCATAACCAGACAGGGAGGAGCAACATGAGAACGTTTGACCCCTATAAATCGCTGCTCCATGCATATTGATGAGAAATTTTCATGTTCCTGCGCCCCCCCCCACCCCGCCAGTCACCACTCACACATCATAATCGCATATCCTTTGACATGTTTATCATGCCAACAAGTTTAGGGGTTACTTTGTAGTCCTCTCACTGAGTGCCTCACCTGCACTATGCTTTGCTGAGGTGCAAGGCCCCTGACCATCCAGTCACAGAGACCCCTACAAGTCTGAGTCTCAGATGGACTTTAGCTTAAGTGGAAGACCGTGATCTGTCATTGTGACACCCACAGTCAAGGAAAACCTCTTTCCTGCATGGACCCTGCACAGGACAGTTAAAGCTGCTGATCATTCACATGGATCTCCTCACAGTCCTCAGCACAGGTCCAATCTACACTCCCTCTCCTCGTGCTCTAAACAAGCAACGATCCTTCAATGATATCCAATGCACTTTGGTTAGACACATGGCAGCATGATATCATCGCCATAACAGAAACCTGGCATACGGAGGGGCGAAAATTGCAGATTACCATCCCTGGATATAGAGTTTTCAGGCAGGGTAGAGAGGGGGATAAAAAAGGTGGGGGTGTAGCATTATCGATTCAAGAATCAATGACAGCTGAAAGGAGGGATGACATCCAAAATGAAGCATCAAATAAGGCCCTATGGGTGGAGCTCAGAAATAAAAAAGGGGCAGGCACACTACTAGGAGTGTACTCAGGCCCCCAAATGGTGGAATGGGGCAAATATGTAGGCAAATTTCTAAGTGCAAAAACAATAGGACGGCAATATTTGGATGCTTTAGCTACCCTAATATGAATTGGGATGCAAACAGTGTGAAGGGCACAGAGGGCACAAAATTCTTGAACTGCATTCAAGAGAACTTTCTTAGCCAGCACATAACAAGCCCAACGAGAGGGGGCGCAATTCAAGATTTAGTCTTAGCAAATGAACCTGGGCAAGTGGATGAAGTAGCAGTGGGTGACCATTTTGGAGATACTGACCATAAGACAGTTAGATTTAACACCATTATGGAAAAGGGTAAATAGAAAGCAGGGATAAAAGTTCTAAATTGGGGGGAGACAAATTTTACAAAGCTGAGAGGTTAATTGGCGAAAGTGGACTGGGTAGAGTCATTAGACGGGAAAATGTTGTCAAAAGCAAGATTCTATGGGCACAGTGGAGACATGTCCCCATAAAAAGAATGGTGATACTGACAAATCTAGAGCCCCCAGGTTACACAGAAGCAGACAGGTCAAGATGAAGCAAAAAAAGAAGGCTCATGGCAGTCACAAAAAGCAAGTCTAGAGGAGTATAGAAAGTACATGGGTGAAGTAAATATGTAAATTAGGAAAGCAAAGCGAGGATTTGCAAAAATGTTGGCAGGTAAAATCATATAAAACCCTAAGGAGATTTGCCAGTACATTAAGAGCAAAAGAATAACTAAAGGAAGGGTAGGGCCTATCAGAGATGTACATGGTAACCTGTGCGTTGATGCTGAGGATGTGGGCAGGGTTCTCAATGCGTACTTTGTCTCAGTCTTCACTAAAGAGAGGGATGATGCAAACATTCTAGTTCAAGAGGAGTAGTGTGAAATATTAGATAAAATAAGTATAGTGAGAGAGGAAGTAATGGAGGAACTGACATCCTTGAACGTGGATATATAACCAGGACCACATGGATTGTATCTCGGGTTGTTAAAAGAAGCCAGGGAGGAAATAATGGATGCCCTGAGGATTATGTTCCAATCCTCACTAGAGACAGGTGAGGTACCAGATGGTTGGAGGTCTTTGAACATTGTACCATTATTTAAAAAGGTTGTGAGGGATTGGCAAGAAAATGATAGGCTGGTCAGCCTGACTTCAGTTGTGGACAAATTATTGGAATCAATTCTGAGAGGCAGGATAAAGTGTCACTTAGAAGGGCATTGATTGATCAGGAATAGCCAGCATGGTTGTGTAGGGGAAGATCATGTCTTACTAACTTAATCGAAATTTTTGAGGAACCAACAAGCAGGATTGATGAGGGTAGTGGAGCAGACATTGTCCACATGGATTTTAGTGAGGCATTTGACAAGGTCCCACATGGCAGACTGGTCAGGAAAGTGAGATCACATGGGTCACAGGGAAGGTGGTGAGTTGGATCCAAAATTGGCTCAGCAACAGGAAACAAAAGGTAATGGTCGATAGATATTTTTGCAAATGGAAAATGGTTTCCAGTGGTGATTGACAGGGCTCAGTGTTGGAGTCCTTGCTGCTTGTTGCATATATTCATGGTTTGGGCGTAAATGTGGGAGGTATGATTGGGACATTTGCTGATGACACAAACATTTTCCCTGTAGTTGGAAGTGTAGAGGGTAGCTGTTATCTCCAGAATTATATCAATGGTTTTGTTGAGTGGAAAAATTGAATTCAATCCGGATAAGTGTGTGTAATGCATTTGAGGTGGGGCTGAGGAACGTTGGCGTGCATGCCGCATATCCTGGAAGGTGGCAGTACAAGTGGGTACAGTGGTCTAGACACCATATGGAATGCTTTTCTTTATTGGATGAGGTATTTAAGTCCAAGGCAAAGACGTTGTGATGGAACTGTATCAGATGCTGGTTACCACAGGGCACAGATTTACAGTGATTGGTAAAAGGATTAGAGGGGAAATGAGGAAAATATTTTGCACCCAGAGGGTGATGGGCGTCTGGAAGTCTTGGCCTGGTTGGTGATTTAGGCTGAAATACTCAACTCATTTGAAAGGTACCTGGATCTGCACCTGAAGTGTTGTATCCTGCAAAGATATGTACCAGGAGCTGGAAATTGGGATTAAAATGAGCGGCTAGTTTCTTTTTTCTTTGGCTGGCGCAGGCCTCTTACTGCGCCGTAACTTTTCTATCATTCTATGGTTGCAAACCTTTTATGTGAGGCCTACTGCCACCTTTGATAATGGAGATAAAGTAGACGAGCACGCCACCAAAATCTCCATGTGCGGTCGACAAAGGATTTAGGCAAATGCACAAACATCTCTTTAATATTACACCCAAATCCCTCTTGCAGTCAAGAATAATGTGCAGCCTCTGATTTTCTACTGTTAAGAAGACAGCGTAGAGCTTCAGTCTCTTAGCCTTAAAACTGCATCCGTGCCACTCACACAGCAGATTTAACACTGATTGAGTACTCGTGGCAACCACCACATCTCAAATCAGGGCAACAGCTGCAGGAGAAACAATGACCTCGATGATCCATCTTGGTCTCCTTCCAACGTTACCAATGTCATAGATGCCAGTCTTCAGCTGAGGCAACTGACTGCACATGATCACAAGTAAGGGATGAACTCACTGGAAACAGCAAAGGCAATGGACACTAACAACATCCCAGCTGTAGTACTGAAGATTTTAACTCTGAAATTAGTGACACCCATAGCCAAATTGTTCCAGTCGACTTACAACACAGCCATCTGCTCGACAATGTGGGAAATTGCCCAAGTATATCCTGCCGACAAAAAGCAGGACAAATGCAATGTGGACAATCAATGGTCCAACAGTCTACTCTCAATCTTCAGGCAAGTTGTAGAATGTGATGTTGACAATGCCATCAAGTGGCACTTACACAGCAATAAAATGCTTATAATCCTCTGTTTGCGTTCCACCAGAGCCACTTGAAATCGAATCAGTTAGATAAAAATGAAATAAAGATGGGCAGGTGATGTGTTGCAGTTGCAGCAGGTGGGGACCAGAGGCTACCCGTCTGATTTACGGCAACCACATCTGCAGTAAGTGTCTGCAGCTTGAGGAACCTCAGCTCTGAGCTGATCCACTGGAATCCGTGATTTGGACAGTGCAATGCACTGAAGAGGGGTAAAGTTACCAGAACATTTTGTTCCAGGAGGCAGTGACACCCTTAGGTATTCCGATTTGTTCAGTGGTCAGGGAAAGGGAAGAAAGTCAGGTTAGAAAGTCCAGCCTTTGCAATTGCCCAACAGATTCAAAGCCCTTGCACCTCATGTGGACGAGAGCATGAATGCAGGGAGGATGAGCAAACTGACTATGGCACAGTGGTGCAGGAAGCTATCCAAATGCAAAAAGGAATGTCATTGTAGTAGGGGACAGGTTAGTTAGGGGGATAGAAACTCTTCACTTCAGGCAAGTGCATGCATTCCAAAGGCTGTGTTGCCTGTCCTGTGCCAGAGTCAAAGTAATCCTCTCAGGGCTGGTGAGGAACTTGGAGTGGAAGGAAAAGCATCCAGTTCTTATAGTCCCCGTGGATACTCATATTGATAGGACTAAGAAAGAGGTTCTACTGAAAGAGTATGTGCAGTTAGGCACTAAATTCAAAGGTAATAATCTCAGCCTGAGGCATCAGCTGATTGGCATGGAGTGAATACGATCAGAGAATTGGATGTGTGGCTCAAAGATTGGTGTTGGAAAAATGTGTTTCAATTCATGGGGCACTGGCACTAACGCTGGGGAAAAAGTGAGTGAAACTATTAGAATGGCCTTCACTTGAACCACGCTGGAACCAGTGTCCTGGCAAATTGTACAACTAGGTCTGTGGAGAGGACTTTAACCTAAAGAGTGGGGGAGGGGGAGGAATTGTTCATGTGTGGGGAGGTTTTGAACATCCATGAAGGCCCTGCCTTTTCAACCTCACCCCACACCTGAGGTGTGGTGACCCTCAGGTTAAACTCACCACCAGTCGTCTCTCTCTAATGAGAGCGCAGCCGATGGTCCTCTGGGACAATGTTGACTTTCACTTCACAGTTTTCATTTCCTTACTTAAGGGAGTTATATTTATGTCTTCGAAGCAGTTCAGGGAAGGTTCGCTAGGCTGATTCCTGGATGAAGGAGTTGTCTGATGAAGAAAGTTTGAGACATTTAACCCTATACTCTTGAAGTTTAGAAAAATTAGAGGTGATCTTAGTGAAACATATATGATTCTGAGGGAGCTTGATAGTGTTGATAGTGGGAGGATGATTCCTCTTGTGAGGGTATCTAGAAGCAGTGGACATAGTTTATAAATCAGGGGTCTGTCTCCCTTTTGAGATAGAGATGAGAAGGAATTTCTTCTCTTTGAGGGATGTTAGCCTTTGGAATTCTGTTCCACAGACAGCAATGGAGACCAGGCTGTTGTATAGACTCAGGGCTGAATTAGACAGATTTTTGAATGACAGTGGAGTTAAGGGCTATAGGGAACAGGGAAAAAGGGCAGTTAAAGCCACAGTTAAATGAGCCATGATCTTATCAAATGGCGGGACAGGTTTAATGGGCCAAAAGGCCTCCTGCTGCTCCTATTTCTTATAATCTTATGATGATCATACGACCACAACCCCTCACTGGAGGAACGTTGGATTTCCTGTTTCCCCCACACCCCTGGAACTTTGAAGCTCATTTATTTCCTTCACAACTGGAATTATAGTTAGGAAAATTAATATAAAAGTTTTACCAGGGTCAATGGAATTGATCATTTCCCTCCACGCTCTGTACTGTAAAGGTCCTATGTACTTTCCGAAAGACAGGGCTGCAACATCTGCTACTGAGAGTTTCGGAGTGTCATCACTAATCCTGTAAATATTAAAGAATTAATGCTATAAATTCATCCCATTTGAGCATTTTAGACATGATTTAAATGGTGAAGCTACCCCAAAATGCATATCTTTCAGCATTTTTCATATTAGAACAAATGTGATAGAAAGTGAAATTTCTCTCTATAACTGAGCAAAAGATAACTTGGAAATGCAAGGGCAGAGGATGGAAACACTCATGTCCTGCTAAGGCCCACAGCCTGATAACAAATTAGTTGCTTGTATATCACAGATCACAGGAGAAGATAAACATTTAGCCTGTCCACTTGCTCTATTACAAACAAAGCTTGTAGAATAAAAGCAAAGGCTGAAAACATCAACCCAACTCTCCGAGACACCTGCGCTCCTCTACTTCTGGCCAATTGAATATCCCTGATTTTAATCGCTTCACCATTGGCAGCTGGACCTTCATCTGCCGAGGCCCTGAGCTCTGAAATTCCTTCTCTAAACCTTTCTGCCTCTCTATTTCTCTTTCTTCCTTTAAGGCATTTTAAAATGTACCTCATCTTTGGTATTAATATCTCCTTGTGGTTTGGTGCAAATATTCCTTTATATCTTAAAACACGTTTCTGCTTTTGCGTTGATCTTTTTCATTCATTCACATGGTGTGGGCTTCGCTGGATAGCCCAGCATTTATTTCCAATCACTAACTGTCCCTTTAGAAGGTGGTTGTGAGCTGCCTTCTTGAACCCCTGCAGTCCAAGTGGTCTAGGTACACCCACAGTGCTGTAAGAGAGGGCGTTCCAGGAATTTGATCCAGTGGCAGTGAAGGAATAATGATATAGTTCTAAGTCAGGATGGTGAGTGGCTTGGAGGGGAGCTTCCAATTAGTGGTGCTCCCACTCATCTTCTGCACGTGTCTTTCTAGATGGTAGCAGTCATGGATTTGGAAGGTGTTGTCTAAGGAGGCATGGTGAGTTCCTGCAGTGCATCTATTAGATGGTACACACTGCTGCCACTGTTCGTTGGTGGTGGAGAGAGTTAATGATTGTGGATGGGGTGTCAGTCAAGTGGGCTGCATTGTCCTGGATGATGTCAAACTTTCTGAATGTTATCGGAGCCGCACTCATCCAGGCAAGTGGAAAGTTCATCATGCTCCTGAAATGTGGCTCGTAGGTGATGGGCAGGCTGAGTTACTCATCGCAGGATTCCTAGCCTCTGACCTGTGCTTATAGCCATTGTATTTATATGGTTAGTCCAGTTCAGTTTGTGCTCAATGGTATCCCTCAGGATGTTGATAGTGGGGGATTCTGTAATGGTAATAGCAAGCGACGGAATATCAAGTGGCGATGGTTAGATTCTCTCATGTTGGCGATAGCCATTGCCTGGCACTTGTGTGGGGAAAATGTTACTTGCCAGTTGTCAGCCCAAGCCTGGATATTGTTTACGTCTTGCTGCATTTGGACATGGAGTGCTTCAGTATCTGAGGAGTAACAAATGGTGCTGAACATAATGCAATCATCAGCGAACGTCCCCACTTCTGACCACATATGATGGACGGAAGGTCAATGATGAAGCAGTTGAAGATGGTTGGGCATAAGACAGTGCCCTGAAGAACTCCTACAGTGATTTCCTGGAAATGAGATAATTGACCTCCAACAACCACAACCATCTTCTTTTGAGATAGTTATGACTCGAACCAGTGGAGAGTTTTCCTCCGATTACTATTGACTCCAGTTTTGCTAGGGTTCCTTGATGCCACACTCGGTCAAATGATGTAATGTTCAGTCACTCTCACCTCACCTCTGGAGTTCAGCTCTGCTGTCCATGCTTGAACCAAGATTAAAATGAGGTCAGGAGCTGAGCAACCCTGGCAGAACCCAAACTGAGCGTCAGTGAGAAGGTTATTGCTTAGTAAGTGCCACTTGATAGCAATGTTGAAGACCCCTTCCGTCACTTCACTGATGATCGAGAGTAGACCTACGAGGCAGTACTTGGCCAGGTTAGATTTGTCCTGCTTTTTGTGTACATGATATACCTGAGCAATTTTCCACATTGCCGGGTACATGTCAGTTGTACTGGAACAGCTTCGCTAGGGGTGCGATAAGTCCTGGAGCACAAGCCTTTAGTACTATTGCCAGAATATTGTCAAGCCCCATGGCCTTTGCAGTATCCAGTGCCTTCAGCCATTTCTTAATATTACGTGGAGTGAATCAAATTGGCTGAAGACAGGCATCGGTGATGCTGCGGACTTCTGGAGAAGGGCGAGATGGGTCATCCACTGGGCACATCTTGCTGAAGATGGTTGCAAATACTTCAGCCTTAATCGTTTGCACTGATGCGCTGGGCTCCCCATCATTGAGGGTGGGGTATTTGTGAACTCTTCTCCTTACGTTAGTCGATTAATTGTCCACCGCCATGCAACGCTGGATGTAGCAGGACTGCAAAGCTTTGATATGATCCATTGGTTGTGAGATCACTTATCTCTGTCTATCCATTGCTGCTTACACTGTTTGACATGCAAGGAGCCCTGGGTTGTAGCTTCACCATGTTGACACCTCATTTTTAGGCATGCATAGTCCTGCTTCCGGCATGCCCTCTTGCACTCTTATTCAACCAGGGTTAATTCCCTGCAAGGCTCCTGACCAAACCCATGGAGATAATAGTCGAGTGCAGGATATGCTGAGCCATGAGGTCGCAGAGTGTGGTTTAGTACAAATCTGCTGCTGCTGATGGCCAACAGCGCCTCATGGATGCCCAGTTTTGAATGAGGGTATCCTCAATGTGAAGGCAGGAGTTCATCTCCACAAGGACTGTGCGGTGGTCACTCCTACTGCTGCAGAGATAAACAGATGCATGTGCGGTAGGCAGATTGGTGAGGATGAGATCAAGTACGTTTTTATCCTCGTGTTGGTTACCTCATCACCTGCCACATACCCAGTCTAGCAGCTATGTCCTTTGGGACATAGCCAGCTCGGCCAGTAGTGGCGCTTTATGAAAAAAATCGTTCATGAGATGTGGGCATCGCTGGCTAGGCCAGCATTTACTGCCCATCACTAATTGCCCTTGAAAAGTTGGTGGTGAGCTGCCTTCTTGAACTGCTGCATGCCATGTGGTGTAGGTACAGCCACAGTGCTGTTAGGGAGGGAGTTCCATTAACGAGTCACTCTTGGTGATGGTCATTGAAGTGCCCGATCCAGTGTATATCCTGCACCCTTGCCACTCTCGGTGCTTCTTCCAAGTGGCGTTCAATATGGAAGAGCACTGATTCATCAGCCAAAGAGTATGTGAGGGAGGGGTGGGGGGAGGGTGTTGGCAAACGGGTTGCTACGTGGTCATCATCAGTATGTTTCCTTGCCCATATTTCACCCGATGCCATGAAACTTCATTGGGTTCCGAGTCGATGTTAAGTACTCCCAGGGCAACTCCCTCCAAACTTTATACCACAGTGCCGCCACCTCTGCTGGGTCTGTCTTCTCGGTGTTAAGGATACAGGTCAAGGTTCATTACTGGAATAAAAACAAAACCTGTTCCCACTTAACATGTGACTGTCTGGGTTTGGTCAGGAGCCTTGCAGGGACTTGGATGGTCGACACCATGGAAACATGGACGGTGTGGCTCTCTCAGGGTCAGTCGGAAGGCCACAGCCGCACTAACAGCAGTCTGCAGCCTGCAAGTGAGCACTTCAGGACGGCATGGCATCTTGCAATTTAATACAATCATGTGGACCAGTTATATGAAATCTAATTTAATATCTGCAATAAAACATGTCATAACAATAAAAGACTGGTGCTTAAACCATAAGCAGAGTTATTGTCGCCCGATGAACGGCACTTTAATGTTGCGATGGTAACTAGAAAAGAAATTCATAACAAAACCTTTCTGAGTTATTTTACCAAATTGTGCAGAGTTTCAGCAGAAAACATGTCCTACCTTCTCTTCCGACAAGCTTCCTCCTGAAATAAATGAATCACGAACAGTGAGGAGCACAGTAACAGATTTAGAATCATAGAAAGTTTACGGCACAGAAAGAGGCCAGTCGGCCCATCCTGTCTGCGCCAGATGAAAAACAAGCCACCCAGCCTCATCGCACTTTGCATCATTTGATCACCAGCCCTGCAGTTTACAGCACTTCATGTCAATATCCAGACAGCTTTTAAATGAGCTGAGGGTTTCTGCCTCTACTACTCTTACAGGCAGTGAGTTCCAGATCCCATAACCGTCTGGGTGTAAAGGTTTTTCATCATCTTCCCTCTCAGCTTTCTATGCACTTTAAATCTGTGCCCCCTGGTCACTGACCTCTCTGCTAAGTAAATAGGCCCTTCCCCACCCACTCTATCAGGCCCCTCACAATTCGGTATATCTCAAATCTCCCCTCAGTCTCCTCTGTCCCAGGGAGAACAACCCCAGCCTTTCCAATCTTTCCTCATAGCTGCAATTTTCTAGTCCTAGTAACATCCTTGTAAATCTCCTCTGTACCCTCTCTAATTCAATTACTTTTCTGTCATGAGGTAACCAGAATTGCACACATTTCAGGAGGACATAAACAGGGCGGCTGGTGAAATGAGCAGACTCAGAGCATGTTAGATTCAACACGGAAGTGTAAAGTGATGCATTTTGGCAGGAAGGTTGTGGAGAGTCAAATAAACTGGAACTCAACATCAGTCCCGCTCACAGACACAGTGACTCTCACACACCGTAACAGACACACCCACACACTCACAACATGAACTGGAACTGGATTACAATGGGCGGTCCAGGTGAAAAATAAACTTGGCAACACGGAAATAATCACAAAGCAAGTGTGAAGATCAAGAAAACTCATTCTCTGGAGGTTACAGGTATTCTCGGGAATCTACAGACAATGTGGAAGCCGATTATTTCGGGGAGACCGCAAAACTGCCACGAAACAGACAGAAATGTGCTTAACTCCGTTTTTATTTATTCAGTAAATTCTATATTTATTCCACAGTTATCAGTTACTTTGTGACTGTGTGAAGTTTCATTGAACTGACCCGCAATATATTCCCTCACCTTTAAAAATATCAGCTCGTCCTTTTGCTCCATCTGTTTCTGCAACTTTGAGAGCTTCTCCTCAATAGAATTTAAATTCTCTTCAATCTCTCGAAGGTTTTTCTCCATTCTTTCTAGAATCCTCTCCTCTTCTTCCCTGAGATCTCTGAGTAGTCGCTGCTCTTTCTCAGTGAGAATCTGGTGCATTTTAGTGAACTCGGATGTGATGTGGGTCTGCAGACTGCTCGACTGTTCCTATCAAATGAAATGTGAAACATAATTAATGTCCCGCGATAAAGGGAGCAAAACTGACCGAGATCCCAGAAAACCAGAACAGGGAGACCTTACCCTGACTTCGGAAATCTTCCGCTTCTGTTTCTGTTCCGTTTCTAGAACCGCCGATTTCTTCTGTGTGAGGGAATCTAAGGAAGATTTCAGCTGACCCTGGGATTGGGAGAGAAAATCACAGAATTGAAGTGTTAGACCATGAAAATGTGATAAAACTATCAACTTAGAAAATATATCCCCTTTTACCTTGTAGATTTCAACAGCTTCTTTAATCGGCAGGAAGTTGTGAGATTTGTGTTCCCGCGAAACTACACAAGTGACACAGATCAATTTCTTGTCAGTTTCACAAAACAGCTTCACTTCTTCCTGATGTTCCTCACAGTGAAGTTTGCTTTCCTTCTCTTTCGGATCCAGCATTAATTTTCGAGTTTTCTCGGCCAGATTCGCTAAGGCCCTATTTACCCTGAGGTTTCTTTCCGGAAAATCCTCTCTACATTCCGGGCAGGAGTTTTTCTCCTTCTTTTCCCAACACTGGGTGATACAGGAGCGGCAGAAGTTGTGTCCACATTCCAGTGAAACCGGATCAGTGAAGAAATCAAGGCAAATGGAACAAATTGTCTCCTCGGTCAAACTCTGGACCTGTTCTCTGAAAGCCATGTTCACACTCAGCACTTCCTGACTCAAACCGCTTTCAGTTTCGATGTTGCTGCCGCACACCCTCAGTTCAGCTTTTTTCTTATAACGTTCACTTCGATCCTCAGGCAATTATTATTCCATCGTGGTCTATGTCCTCGCGACTTTCACACAGGACAGTAAAAATAACACGCCCAGTCTAAAGGGGGAAAAGCAAAGTTAAAGCACGGAGGGGAATAATTGAAACCTGTCGAGGGCGGGTTGGGCTCCAGGGAATGTTGACAGTGGAGAGAAAGAGAGAGAGAGGGAGGGAGAGAGGAGGGGGAGATCGGTGGGATCGAGATTCTATTGCACTTTTCTCCAGTCTGAACTCGCTGCCGATTACAAACCCTCTGGTGAAACAAGGTGTGAGATCCAGATCCTTAAAATGCGTTCCTGATTGCAGTCGCTCACACTAAGGCAAAAAGTACCATAACTTCAAGAAAGTATTTCGAGAGATAGATACAGAGAATTTAGACGGTTCACAGACCTCTGTGCTTCATGGATCCTTCCCAGGGACACCTCAACTGATGCAGGAAAGCTTTGGGGTGACATATTTCCCCCAATATTGGGGAGAATGTCTCCATCTGGCGATTGGTCACAATGTGGAACTCGCTGCCACATGATGTGGCTGAGGTCGAGAGCATTAATGCATTGAAAAGGAGGCTTGACATATGTTTTTATGCAGAATGTATTTGGAGTTTCTTTGTAAATGCTTGAGAAAATAAGATTTAGTTTCACAAATAGAAAAAAAAATTCAGAGAAAATCAAACTCCGCCTCGGGGATTTTGAGCTCTGTGCATTCATGTCTCAGGCAGTGCTGCCCTCCCAGTCCTTGATAAAGAGGAAGGCCATCACAGGGTGTGGGGGGCAGAACTGTGGGACAGGCCAATGGAAAATGGGAGAGGATCAAACGGCATCCTATTGGGGTTAAACTTGAAGAGCTTCCCCCGACACTTGTGCTCCGGCAGAAAGGAAAACCACAGGCTATTGAAGTTTTGAGATACATCAGGATTATAAACAGATAATTCAGTAAAGTTGGAAAAATATAGGGCAGAATTTAGCCCTCGATGGGCGAGCGGGACCCGCCCCCAACTCGCCGACGGAAAAATTCTGGCCAAAGAGTTAAGGCGGCAGAGGGGAAGTGGAGAAATCAATGTCGATTGGAGAAAAAAAATGTCTTGTTTTATTGCAGAGATATTGTCTGATATTCTAGCGCAAAATGTTTCATACATTTGACAGTATTGAACATTGGATTTTAATGTCACTGTCTGGGTGCTGAACAGCTCCTGTGTGGGGCACAGAAATGACAATCTGGCCTGGGGGACATGAACACCCCTTACACAGCCCACCGGAATTTACTGACATTCATTTCAATGGAGGGAAAACCTGGGAAGTTCCTGTCATTGGAAACATTCCTCCCCAACGGTCGGAATTCTACTCGATTTTGGAAAATACTGTCACCCATCATCAACATGAGGAGAGTTCTGTCATCATCATTAAAATTTGACCGAGCCCATTCGGAGTGAAATCTCGAAGCAACTTTTCGCCTCCAAGTGTCGGAGAAATGTGGAATTGTCTCTCCTTTAAGGGGGAATACTGGGAATAATGTAATTTTCCAGGGTATCAAAACATACGGAGCTGAGGCGGATAAATGGAGTTGAGGGACATGTCAGTCATATCTAATCGAAAGGTGGAAGGCATTCAGGCGACTGAACGTTCCAATCCTTTTCCTGTCCCCGTCCGACAGTCTGAGACCTTCCAATGAGATATTCAACCAAGGCCTCAAGTGGGAGTTTCAGATCCCACGGTAAAGTGGAGCAGGGGAATTCTCCCGGTGTCCTGGACAACATTCCTCCCTCAACCAACACCATCAAGGACAGATTAACCCGTAATTCATCTAATTTCCTTTCTGCAGGGTCGTGCTGGGTGTAATATGACTCATTCATTTCCCTGAAAAACGGCGGTTACTGCACTTGCGCGTAATGAATTTCGGGTGCAGTCAGTTTCTGGGATGGGTTCAGACTCTATGTGATCGTCTCTTTTATTCATACAAAGTGCATCACTGCCACCTGCTGACAGAATATCAGTTCCGAAGAAGAGCCTAATAAACAAAGAAACATAGAAACTAGGAGCAGGTGTAGGCCATTCGACCCTTCGAGCCTGCTCCGCCATTTATTATGATCATGGCTGATCATCCAACTCAATAGCCTGCTCCCGCTTTCTCCCCATGCCCTTGGATCCCTTTCGGGTATTGAGCTATATCTTACTCCTTCTAGAAAACATACAATGTTTTGGCCTCAACTGCTTTCTGTGGTAGCGAATTCCACAGGCTGACCACTCCCTGAGTGAAGCAATTCATCCTCATCTCAGTCCTAAATGGTCTACCCGGTATCCTCAGACTGTGACCCCTGGTCCTGGACTCCCCCACGATCGGGAACATCCTTCCTGCATCTAGTCTGTCTCGTCCTCCATTATTTTTAAATGTATTTCCATCCATTATTTTACCTCTACCTTTTAGCCTATTTCAATCCCTTACCCCCGCCCCACCCCCACTAGAGTTTTCTGTCACTTGATCGCCCTGCTTTCTACCCTTAATTTAACCATTCGCACATTTCTTAGCTAATATCACCACCGTCAACACCCCTTTGTTCTTTTGTCTAAGACATCTTTTGGTTATCTCCACCTATCACTGGTCCTCTATCCAGCTCTACCTGTCCCACCCCTCTTCCCCCACCCCCAAACCAGCTTATATTTCACCTCTTTTCTATTTTGCCTTAGTTCTGATGAAGAGCCATGCGGACTTGAAGCGTTAACTGTGTTCCTCTCCGCAGATGCTGTCAGACCTGCTGAGTTTTTCCAGGTATTTTTGTATTTGTTTAGGAATAAAAAATTCTTGCAGTTCACCCATGCGCTCTTTGAATGTTTGCCATTACCTATCCACCATCATCCATTTAAGTAAGTTTTCTCAATCCATCGGAGCCAACTCGTGTCTCATACCATCGTAGTTTCCTTTATTGAGATTCAGGACCCTAGTCTCAGACTCAACTACATCACTCTCCACCTTGATGAGGAATTCTATCATATTATGGTCATGCATCCCCAAGGGGCATCGCACAACTAGATTGCCAATAATTCCTTTCTCATTACAGAATACCCTGCCTAGGATGGCCTGTTCTCTAGTTGGTTCCTCAACGTATTGATCTAGAAAACCATCCAATATACACGCCAGGAATTCCTCCTCTATGGTATTCTTTCTAATTTGGTTTGCCCAATCTAAATGCAGATTAAAGTCATCCATAATTACAAACGTTCCTTTATAGCATGCCTCTTTAATTTCCTGTTTAATGCTATTCCCAACATCACCGCTACAATTTGGGGATCTATATAAAAACCCTACCAACGTTCTTTGCCCCTTAGTGTTTCTCAGCTCTACCCATACAGGTTCCACATCGTTGGAGCTAATATCTCCCCTCGCTATTGCGTTAATTTCCTCTTTAACCAGCAATGCAACTCCACCATCTTTTTCTTATTGTCTGTCTTTCCTAAACACTGAATACCCCTGGATGTTCAGCTCCCGTCCCTGGCCACCTTGCAACCATGTCTCCGAAATCACGACTATATCATACCTGTTTACATCTATTAATTAATTCATCCACTTTATTGCGAATGCTTCTTGTGTTAAGGCACAAAACCTTAAGGCTTATCTTTTTAATATTACTTGTCCCATTCCCATTATTTTTAACCAAGGCCTTGATTGATTCTTGCCATTGATTTCTCTGCCTATCTCTTTTCTTATTCCCCTTTCTGTCTTTTGTTCTTGTCCATAATCCCCCCTCCTCTGACTCCTTGCATAGGTTCCCATCCCCTTGATATTTTAGTTTAAACACTACCCAACCACTCTTGCCAATATTCCCCCCAGGACATCAGTCCCGGTCCTGCCCAGGTGTTACCTGTCCAGTTTGTACTGGTCCCACCTGCCCCAGAACTGGACCCAATGTCCCAAGAATGTGAAACAATCCTCCTCACACCATCACCTCAGCTACGTATTCATTCGAAATATCCTGCTATTTCTACACTGGCTAGCACGTGGCACTGGTAGTAATCCTAAGATACAAACTTTGAGTCCGACTTTTCAACTTACTTCCGAACTCCCTATATCTACTTTTAGGACCTCAACCTTTTTTTTTACCTATGTCATTTGTACCAATGTTTATCATGACCACCGGCTGTTCACCCTCCCCCTTCAGAATGTCCTGTAGCCATTCTGAGACATCCTTCACCCTAGGACCAGGGAGGCAACAAACCGTCCTGGAGTCTCATTTGTGGCCACAGAAACGCCTGTCCATTCCCCTCACTATTGAATCGCCTAAAATTATTGCACTCCCACACTTTTTCCTCCTCCCCTGTGCAGCAGAGTCAAGTGTGGTGCAACGAATTTGGCTATTGCTGCTTTCCTGTGAGAGGCCATTCCACCAACAGTATCCAAAGTTGTATATATGTTTTGCAGAGGAATAGCCACAGGACATTCCTGCACTGCCTGCCTAGTCGTCTTGCTCCACCTGGTGGTCAACCAGTCCCTTCCTGCCTGTGGACTCTTAGCCTGCGGTGTGACCACCTCTCTATATATGCTATCTACAATACTCTCCACCTTGCAGATGCTCCAAAGTGTCCCCAGCCGCCGCTCGAGCTCCGAAACCCGGGCTTCCAGGAGCTGCATCTGGAAACACCTCACATACACATGCTGGCCCCGGGCACAGGAAATGTTCCCAGCTTCCCACATGGAGCAGGAGGAGCAACCACGGCTCTGAGCTCTCCTGCCATGACTTACCACTTTAAATTAAATTGTACCTTATACTTAATACCAGATATATCAATTACTCTCGGTTACTTATTCTCTGCTCCTCATTGTTACAGAATATAGCCCGTACAAACGATGAACCACAAAATAAAACCTTGAAAACTATAAGTGTTAAAAGTAGTAAATACTTACCTGAATGTACACACAGTCCTCAAAGGATCACCACATTCCCTTGCTCACCGCTCTCCCTCAGTCACCAAACTCCAACTTAAGCAATCTACTGCAGCCCAAAGCAGCACCAAAGTGCAATTTGGAAATGTTAACTCTCCTTCTCTCTCTACAAATACTGCCAGACCTGCTGAGTTTTTCCAGGAACTTTCTGCTTTTATTTTCTGACAGAATTTCAGTGCTGAATGAAAGAATTGAGCATTCAAAGCGGCCCAAGAATTGCTGAGTATGGTTTTTGAAGGTTCATAGGTTCGAAAGGCTGAGTGGTCTCCTTCTGTGTTGTATGAGGCTGCAACTTTCAAGCATTCTTAGACTTGGATCCGATCAAATTCAGATTCACAAAGTCGATTCAATCAATCCCATTGTTTCGTGATTTGTTCCCAGGGGTGTTAGTGGGAAAGATTAGTTGGAGAATCTCACATTAATATCCACAATTATCCGGGAAATATTTACAAATTAAGATTCTGCATTAATGTGATATATGCTGCAGTATTTAGCTGGTTTTGAAATCCGCTATATAAACCAACATGATTGTCATCCTGGCATTGCTGTGCTAACAGAGGGATTTAAAAACAGTAATGGTGGGAAACAAGTGATTGGAGATCTCTGGAACTGAACAACATCGGAGTCAGTCTTGATATCAATACTCTGGTTTGTGCAGATCAACCCCAATCTACTGAACTCCTGGTTTGTCGGTTCATCTGGTGAATATCACAATGGGATCCATTCTGCGGGATGAAATGTTGGACATTAAACTCTCTCTACGGAACTTGTTAGACTCCACAGAGGACCATAGGGTCGCTTTACCCAGTAAAATCGTCTATGAACCTCATATTTTCCATCTAAAGTGTGTTCTTATGTAATTATTACTCCTCTTTTACTGACTCCACTGTTAACTGTTGTCTTTGTTTCTGAAATGACACCTACAAGTCTCCCTTTCAAACAGCCGCAGGGAATGTAGTGTTATTTGTTCCTGACAGGAATTAGGAATGTTGCCATCCTGCCCTTTACAGCCTTTCAGCCTCAGCATTGAATTCAGGAACTTCAGATTCTAAGCACCGTTCACATTCTGCTGTAACCATTAACACCTGCTCTGGAACCAGTTTATGAGCCTAAGAACACAGGAACAGGAGGAGGCCATTCGGCTTGTCGAGCATGCTCTGCCATTCAATTAGATCATGGCTGATCATCTATTTCAATGCCACTCCCCCGCAATAACTCCATATTCTTTGATGACATCGGTCTCAAGAAATCTGTCGATCTCTGTCTTGCACATGCTTGATGATTGAGTTTCCACAGTCCTCTGGGGTAGAGAATTCCAAAGATTTACCACCCTCTGAATGAAGAAATTCCTCCTCATCTCAGCCTTAAATGGTCTACCTCTTATCTTGAGATTATCTCCCCTGGATCTAGACTCACCAGTCAGGGGGAGCATTTTATCTACATCCACCCTATCACATTGTAAGAATTTTGTAAGTTTCAATGAGGTCACCCCTTATTCTTTGAACCTCTAGAGAATACAGACCGTCTGCTCAATCTCTCCTCATAAAACAATCCCTCCAGGATTAATCTAGTGAAGCTCCGCTGCACTACTTCTGTAGCGAGTATATTCCTCTTTAGATGAGAAGACCAAAACTGTGCACATTACTACAGGTGAAGTCTCAGCAAGTCTCTGCATGACTGCAGCAAGATATCCTTACTCCTGTATTCCTCGCGATGAAGGCCAGCATGCATTTACCTTCCCAATTTCTTGCTGCATCTGCATGCTAGTTTTTTGTCAAGAGTGTGAAGGAATATTCTCCACTTGCCTGGTAAAACAAACAACACTCACGAAACTCGGCATCATCCAGAACAACGCAGCCCGCCTTATCGGCTGCCCATCCACTATCTTATACATTCACCCCCCTTCACCACCAGTGTTCGGTGGCAGCAGTATTTGCCATATGCACTTTGCACCTTGCTACGAGCCATTTAAGAGCTTGTTGTGAATTTATGGTGTCAGATTTTTTTATTTGCAGGATTACTGAAGATTATCATTGAGTATCGTTATCAGAGGGCATTTTGTGGGATTTTACTGTGACGGGTGAATGTGCGCTTGTGAGTAATTCACTGTGGACCGCATTAGTTTGTGGGATGGGTTGAGACTCTGAATGGACGCAAGTTTTTCATTGATACAAAGTGCACCGCTGCCACCTGCTGAATGAAGCTCAGTGCTGCATGAAAGAAAAAGGACCCGAGAAGTGGGGGCTAACTTTGAAGGTTCACAGGCACCACGGATCATAGAAACATAGAAAATGGGAGCAGGAGTAGGCCATTCGGCCCTTGAGCCTTCTCCGTCATTCATTATGATCATGGCTGATCATCCAACTATAAAGAACAGGAGTGCATCGTAATTTTGCTTTCTTCTTTTGTAGGAAGTCTGATAATGTGACTTTGCAAAGGAAGGCTACAAGTGAAGAAAAGTAAGCAAAAGCTTCAATAAAATAAAATATCCAAATTACAAGGTTAAAATACAGAAGTTAGGTCTCAGAAGGTGTAGCAGCTTTATTACTTCTAACTTGTAAATGGACTATTGCTGGTATGTAATTGCAGTACAGCAGGGTTAATCCAGCCACAGTATTTTAAATTATAACAGCTCCAATTAATAAAAATTGAAACACTCTCCCAGCCAAATCTCACATAAATTTTCAGTATTATACATCAAAGTATCAGTAGAAAACTGTACAAAAACTCCCTGGACAAGAAAGATGCTTTATAGGCATTTAGAATTATTTAAGGATGGACCTTAGTCAGAAGGCCTCAAGCTTACAAGTTTACAAAGTTGGCAAATGGAAGTGCTCGAAATTTTAATGGCAACATAGCAATATCATAAAATTATATTAGTACCAATTTATTGGTTTGTGTGTGCGTGGAAATTATGTGCCATATCGATCGATTGGGCTCCTTCTGTGCTGGATCATACAATGATTATCATGTATTCTGCTACTCAAATCTAATCGATACCACTTTCTCAAATTGAATTCATCCAATCCCCTTGTTTGGTTATATGTTCCGTGATCATCATTGGGAAAGTTTAACTGGGCAGCCCCACACTAAAATCCACAATTATGTGGGATAGATATAATCAGCATGATTTTCCATTAATGTCTAACCTTTGATATAAACTGTAGTATTTAACTGGCTTTAACTTCAGCCTCAAGAACATGGTTGACGTCAAGACGGTGTAGTTCTAACAGAACGATTTGAGTTCAGTAATGGTGGTACCAACTGATTGAAGAACTCAGGAAATAGACACAATCACTGTCAGTATGGTGTCAAACTTCTTGTTTAGGTGTCAGTTTCTTTAATTCAATCATGCGATGTGCGGTTCTCTGGCTAGGCCGGCATTTATTGCCCACCCCTAATTACCCTTGAGAAGATGGTGGTGATGAACTCCCAATCTTCTACACTTCTGGTTTGTATGGTACTCAAGTGAATATCGCAATGGGGTTCACTCTACGGAGCAAATTATGTGACGGTCAACTCTCTGTACAGACATCCTTAGACTCTACAGACAAGCACAGAGACACGTGTGCCAATAAAAGTCATTATGAGCCTCGTGTTTTCCACCTAAAGCTTTTCCTTATATTTTTTAATCCCCGAATCAGGTCACTGTTAACCCCTGCCTTTCACTCTATTCCAAAGGGATTAGAGTATAAGGGTAAAGCAGTCTTACAGTAATTATACAGGGGCTAGGCGAGTCGTCAACTGGTACTGTGTACAGTCTTGGTCTCCTTAACTATCGTAGGATATGCTTATTATAGAGGGAGTGGAAAGAAGTTTCATGAAACTAATTGATGGGGGATTTCTATGCGGAGAGTTTGTGTAAATCTAGCATGTAATCCGTAGAGATGAGGAGAATGAAAGGTTGTCTCATTGCAGCATTTAAAATTGTTAAGAGCTTTGTCATGGTAGATGCTGGAAGGATGTTTCATCTGATTTAAGAGTTTAGAACTGGGCACCATGGTGATTCAGCTGAAAACATCTGGAAAATTCAATCTGGACGCGACAAGGAAATTAAACATGAGGATCATCGGGAAGAAGTGAAGCTGTTTTGTGAAACTGACAAGACATGTCCTGCTGGGAGAGACCAACAGAATCACGAGTCGCACCATCTCCTGCTGATCAATGAAGCTGTTGAGATCTACAAGGTACAATCAACAAGAGATTCACTCACATGTTTTCAGAAACACTTTCATTCTGTGATTGTCTTTCTCAATCCGAGGATCGGTTGAAGTCTTCATTAGAATCACACACAAAAAAATACATTGGCCATTCTGTAAGCTACAACAAAACAGAAAGTGAAGATTTCCGAAGTTAAGATGAGGTCTCCTTGTAATAAAAACAGAAAGTGCTGGAAAAACCCAGCAGCTCTCGCAGCAGTGAAAGTGAGTAGGAGGTATTTAAAGTGTGAGTGTAGGGTGGGAGTGGGGTTGGTTGGGAAGGTGGTGAATGCAGTATATCGGGGTTGTGGAAAGGTGAGGAGCAGCCAGCAGCAGGCAGGATAATTCATGCAGCCTCCCGGGCACAAATTGTCAATAAAGAGAACAAAAAGAAATAACTTTACATTTCTATAGCGCCATTCACGACCACATGACATCCCAGAGCACTTTACAGCCAGTGAGTTGTTTACAAAGTCTGTTAACTGTTTCAATATAGGAAACACATCAGGCATTCTATAATCTACAGATGTGATAATGACCAGATAATCTGTTTCTGTGATGTTGTTTGAGAGATAAATATTGATTGAACAGGACACTCAGCGTCATTCACTTCAACCTAGACTGTCACCCACTTTCACTGATCTGGTTTCTGTTATTTACAGTTCTTAGTTCACCAATTAAATACACATCTATCTCTGTTCTGATATTTTAAACCAATATCCCTATTGGAAAAAAGCGGCATAATTCGGATCAATCTTTTGATATTTTTATTTTATTCTCGCTCCACTCTTCTCTTTGCAAAGCATATTGTCACAAGTTGATATCCAATCAGAATCCGGGCTGCAGAATGGAGCCCCAGTCTCCTTTCCTGCACTGTTTAAGATTCATGTCCCTAATTGTTGGTACAGTTTAGTTCAGGCTACAAAGCCTAAACTACAATGTAAATCTAGGTACAGAACACATTGTCCATCCTATCCTCTGTCTGTTCTGCGTTTGAACCTCTGTTCTTTTCAATGGCTGGAACGCTGCTCCCATTAGACTTTCTGAACTCAGGAATCCCTGAGCCATTAGGACTGTGCTACTCTGCTGAGAAATGCTCCAGCCATATAATTGGACTTAGGTCGGTGGTCAATACAGACCGTATCCAATTGGTTAGCTGTTCTGCTCTCCGCCCCATATTCACTTTCATTGACTTGAACAAAACATAATATCCACCCTGTCAGTGGGAAGGAGGAGGGGAGGGGAGTGGAGAAGGCAGATAGGAAGGGAGTGAAAGGTGGCATCGTGGTACTGTAACTGGACTAGTATTCCAGAGACCCAGGGTTATGCTCTGGGGAGTCAGTTTCGAATCCCACCATGTCAGCTGGTGAAATTTAAATTCAATAAAAATCTGGAATTAAAAGTCTGATGATGACTATTACATTGCCCCATTGCCGATTGTTTTAAAAACTCATCTGATTCACTAATGCCCCTTTAGGGAAGGAAATCTGCCGTCCTTACCTGGTCTGGCCTACATGTGACTCCAGATCCACATCCCATGAACAATTGAAAAAATGTGATTCTACTGTTTTGCGTCCTCACCAATTTCCAATATCACCCCCAGTGTTCACTGGCTACCATGATTCTGCTCTTCCACTCAATCGCTTCAAGTTTAATGTCATTTGTTATAAATTCCTGGTCAGAACAATACTTCGCTGCATAGCTGATCTCTGAGCTTCACTCTGCTACTTTGCTGGGTTCTGGTCAGGAATTGGCTTTCGTCTGAGCTGAATTCCAGTTGTACTGTGATCTCTGTATTTGCTGCAGCTTTTTACTGAGATTGTATCCTCTTCTGGACCCTCCTCCGAGCTCCATTAAGCACATTCCCACTGAACTGCTGCTATCCAACTTCCCGTCCTGTTCCCATGTTAGCTCACATTGTAAATGGGGGCATCTCCTCACTTCCTGTCCAGCTAATTTTCAAATTCCCCCACTTTCATAAGGCCCATTTCAAAAATACCGACCATCAATCGCTGTTCTTGCACTTGATCTCCAACCTTACCTTAACAAAGTCCTTGAATGTGTGCTCACTTCTGAAATCCATGTCCATTTTCCAGCAGTTACATGTTTAAACCAACAACAGGATTTTCATCCATCAGAGCGTCAGTGGGTCTAATAATTGTCACAAATAACATGTACTATGACAGCGAGTATAGCGCATTAACCCTCATCATCCTCTTGGACCATCCTGTAACCATTGACATGGTCATCAGTACCATTCTCCTCCAATTTCTCTCCTCAATTGTCAGTGTGACTGTATTGATTTGGTTCCACATTTGCCAATTTGATCAACAGAAGTGTTTCTGCAGCAATAGTTTCTCTTCCCCCCTCAGCACTGTATCCGGAATCTCCCCAGGATTTATTCTTTACATCTCTCTATTACTGATCCAGATGTTGCACAGGTCAACCTCATCCACAGAAACAGGGTCAGTTTTCAGATGTACACCAATGACAACCAACTCTACCTCTCTTCGAACTGTCTTGGACCTTCCACCACCAGTTTGTTTTCAAGCAGCTTATTTGGAATTCAGTTATGTAGGAACCGGAATTTCTTTCAAATGAGTATTGAGAAGATTTAAGTTATTACCTTACAAAGTTATTACCGATTCTCCATCCGCTCCTTGTCCACGGTGTCTGACTCCGACTCTGTCTCTGACTGAACCAGACTTTTCCCTGCACCATCCTCATTACCCCTGCTCACTCACCCCTTGCCGCAATGTACTTTCCCCTTACCCCACCATCATTCAGTTTGTCTTCCCCACTGAGCACTCTTGCTCTCCAACCACACTCTCCCACACTCCGCAGCCCTCCCCTCCACCCAATGTTTCCAGTGAATTTCAGGTCTTTATCTCCAGACACCCAGGGTGTAAACTCTCAGGTAACAGCAAATTCCAAGAATTTAAACTACAACCTGAGTGAGATCTTTAAAAGGAAAGCATTCAAATTAAACAGAGCAGAATATTAAATCACTGACTGTGTTATTTTAACTTTCCCCCAGATCCAGCCTCTCTGACTCTGGATCTGAACACAGCGAATCCCCGGCTTATCCTGTCTGAGAACCGGACCAGTGTGAGGCTCGGAGACAAACGGCAGCCCGGAGAGGTTTGACATCTGGGGCTGCGTCCTGCGATTAGGGCAATTTATAAAAGGGAGACATTGCTGGAAGGTGAAGGTGGGAAACAAGACTTGTTGGGTCTGACAATGGTCCAAGGGTCTGCCAACAGTAAAAAGATGATCAACCAGAGACCTGAAACTGGATACTGGATAGTGTGGCTCGAACCAGGAACAGGTTATTCTGGCAGAACCACCCCTTCATCGACCCCCCGAGTGTGAATCCCCCGAAGATCGGGTTTTTCCTGGGCTATGAGGGTGGACAGGTGTCGTTTTACAATGCGGACAACATGTCCCATCTCCACACTTCCACCCACACTTTCACTGACAGAATCTTTCCCTTCTACAAGCCGGGATGGAATAACAACAGGAAAATTCTGCACCGCTGGCATTCCGTGGTATTTAAGGTCACTAACAGATCCATCCCATAATTTCACACTGTCTCCCTGCCTTCTGCCTGCAGTAAACTGATGGGTGTGGGTCTCTATCACAGGTGGAGAGAGAAGCCAGGTTAACATTCCGGGTGTAAACCCTGTATGGGAACTGGGAACTGAAAGATCAGCGAGGACCTCTGTAGGGCTGGGGGAAAGAAGGAGGGGGAGAGAAGAAACAAATAGAAGCTCAATTGTAGAGAGGAACTTACTGGGTAGAATGAGCTGTGAACTGCAGGAACCCGGTGACCTTCCTGCCTGTAATGTTGCTCCACAGGCGGAAGGTGGTGGGACATCAGCGTGTTTGAGATGAATCAGTGCAAAACCTTTGCTGCCAAGCACTGTTGTTAAAATATACAGTAAAAGCAGCACTTGATCTAAAAAGAGGACTTGATGTTTAATTATATTCCAGAAGCCTCTCCAAGGCTCCACAGTGATAAAGGACAGGCGTTGGGAAACTCCACCGTTGAGCACTTGACCGTAATCCCTCCTTTTGTGAAAATGTATCAGTCAACCTCTTACGTCACATTGATGGGAAAATTATAGTTTAACATCTCTGATCTCTCTCTCCTATAGGTTTTAAAAACACATTCTACACATGAACCATTACTTTCTGATTTTCCTCATTTTGTTGTCAAATGTTTTCAACTTTCCTCAAATTCCACACCCTTCATATCCGTTTCTTACTCTTTAATAATATAAGTGCAAATATTTCATGTTATAAGTTTTTTTCTCTATTATCACTCAAACGTTATTTGACAAATCAGTTGTGAACATCTGTCTCTTTTAATTTTCCAGTCTTAAGCCATTTAAGAACCCACTGTGACAAGCTTACTGATTGAGATCAGTGTTTCTTATTAATGAATTGATTTGATTAGACCAGAAGAACACAAGAACCATGAGCAGGGGTAGACGATCGGGCCCAGACACTGCTCCATCATTCAATATGATCATCGCTGATATTCTGCATCATCTCCACTTTCCTGCCCACTCCCCCTATGCCGTGATTCCTGGAGAGATCAAAAATCTGTCCTTAGTATTAAATACATTCACTGATTCCACAACCTTCTGGTGTAGAGAATTGCAAATCATCACAATCCTATGAGCGAAGAAATTTCTCATGGTGTCGGGCGTAACATATTAGCAAGGGTAGAAGATTAGATAGCTAACAGGAAGCAGAGAGCAGGCATAGTGGGTCACTTTTGAGTTGGCAAGATGTGGCGAGTGGAGTGTCATAGGGATCAGTGCTGGGGCATCCACTGTTTACAATTTATATCAATGACTTGGATGAAAGGACTGAAAGTGTGATTGCTAAATTTGCTGATAACACAAAGTTGGGAAAGTGAGTTGTGAAGATGACATAAGAAGCCAGCAAAGACACATAGAAGAGGTAAGTGTGTGAGCTGTTTTCTTGAACCGCTGCTGTCCATTTGGTGCAAGTACAGCCACAGTGTTTTTAGGGAGGGTGCTCTAGGATTTTGACCCACCAAGAGTTAAAGAATGGCGATATATTTCCAAAACATGATGGTGAGTGAATTGGAGGGGAACTTCCAGGTGGTGGTGTTCCAAACTTTCTGCTGCCCTTGCCCTTCTAGATAGTAGTGTTCATGGGTTTGGATGGTGCAGTCTAAGGAGCCTTGGTGAATTCCTGCAGTACATCTTGTAGTTGGTTCTCACTGCTGCTGATGTGCATCGGTGATGGAAAGAGTGAATGTTTATGGATGTGGGGCCAATCAAGCGGGCCACTTTGTCCTGGATGGTGTCAAGCTTCTTGAGTGTTGTGAGAGCTGCACTCATCCAGGCAAGTGGGTCGCACTCCATCAAACTCCTGACTTGTGCCGTGAAGATGGTGGAAAGGCTTTGGGGAGTCAGGAGGTGAGTTACTCATCGCAGGATTCCTAGTCTCTTAACTGCTCTTCTAGCCACAGTATTTATATGGCTGGTCCAATTAAGTTTCTGGTTAATGGTAAACCCCAGGGGGTTGATAGTGGAGAATTCAGTGATGGTAATGCCATTGAACGTTAGGGGGTGATGGTTCGATTCTCTCTTGTTAGAGATGGTTATTGCCTGACATTTGTGTGGTGCAAATGTTACTAGCCAGTTGTCAGCCCAAGCCTGGATATTATCCACGCCTTGCTGCATTTGGACATGGGCTTCTCCAGTGTCTGAGAAGTCACGAATGGTGCTGAACATTGTGCAATCATCAGCAAACAAACCCACTTCTGACCTTATGATGGAAGGAAGTATATTGATGAAGCTGAAGATGGTTTGGCCTAGGACACTATCTGAAGGAACTCCTGCAATGATGCCCTGAAGCTGAGATGTCAAGGGCAGTCACCCTCACCTCACCTATACCTGCTATTTGGTAGATGTGCACACTTGAGGAGTTTGTGGGTTAAATAAGTAAACAGCAAAATATCTCCACACCAGTTCTGAGAAGGTCTATTACATCACTCCATTCTCCATCCTGGGTGCATCCATTAAATGCTCCCAGTGACAGACGGCTTTCTGCTTTGATTGGCTGATAAACATTTTAACTAATTATGCAAATGTGATATATTTAATAGCAGAAACTGAAACAAACACTTCATAATGTTACTCAGTAATTTTTCGAGAACATGTCATCAGATGTACTGTCCTGGAATATACAAAATTCAAATGTTAACACATTGTAGCCTGATGAAAGTCCAAAAATAGACTCAAAAAGCTTTGATTTTCCAGCATGAAAGAGCACAAGAGTCAATAGTAAAATGATGAGCAAATTGCTGATCTCAGCTGCAAAGAACATGAAGGGAGAGCCTTTGGGTCTTGGACAGGAGTGGACATGAACTAATGGAAGGAAGCGATTGAAAAGCTAATTAGAAAAGCAGAGTGAATAATATAGGACTAATTGGCTAAACGGTCAGTGGACGGGCTGGTATTCAATATTGAGGGGGGAATCACTGGAGAACTGTGTCAGGGATTTTTACCAACAGACAGAGTCAGCAGGAAACAGAAATAAGTGCGGGGGGAAACCAAACACATAAAATAATAGAGGATGCACTGACAACAGGGAGAACACTTGTAAAGACACTGATAAAGCCACAACAATGGGAAGCTACTGGAACAGGAGTAGGACATTAAGCCTATTGAACCTCCCCACCATTTCATTCAATCAAACACTAAAGCCTAATACAGAAGATCCAGTAGATCAGAAGCCAGAGAACGTGGTTAGGACAAACATGCTGTTGGGAAGGTGCAGGGAGATTCTGGCTGTGAGTAGTGATGAGTGTGGGAATGATGATGAGTTGAGTATCTAGAGAAAGATATGTGTACGGTGAGGATGAATAAGAAAAGGTACTAGAGGAGCGGGAAGGACAAAATAACAAAGTAAGAAATGATGGAAGTTATTCCGGAAAATAGAGCCAGACGTTACAGGAGTGAAACGAGGAAATACTTCAAGATGAAAAGACTGGTAGAAGTCTGCAACTCTCTTCCCCAAATGGCAATCGATGCTAGATCAATTTTGAATTTCAAGTCAGACATAGATTGATATTTGTCAGCCAAGGGATAAAGGAAAAGGCAGGTATATGGAGTTAGATCGAAGCTCAGCTATGATCTCACTGAATGACAGAACAGCTTCAAGGGGCTAAATACCCCTTCTGCTGTTCCTATGTTCCTTTAGGAAAATGCTGGCCTGGACAAATGTGTATTTTGATGCCCTTTGAGTTGTATGTAGTGGTATTTAGTGAAAGTTTCAGAAAGAAAACTGCAATCTTGGAAGTTTTTCTTCGATTGACTATTATTTAAGTTATAAGAATAACATTGCATTTAAGTGGCAAATAATCTACACGTTAAACACTGAACTAATAAATAATAATGCCGATTTTAAAAAAACCTTATTCACCAAGACATTTTGAATCACATCATTTTCGATAGACAGGGTCACAAGTGAAGATAGTCTGTCCTCTCCCACATTCGATCACTAATGTGATTTTCTAAGCTACAACTGTTGACTGCTCACCACTGATGTGAGTTAACAGGGTCTTGAGTGTTATCCATGTGTTCAGAAACCAGAAATTTGTTCTATTTAACTAGCACTAGTGTTAGTTCGAAACAGATTTTGGAGTTCGCCAAATTCTTTGCAGAGGTTGTTTTCAGTATTATCAGGCTCTCCCCAGGCAGTCAATCAACATTAAGACCGGCCCTGTCTAAATAAGTCCATTTAGGTTATGATGTCTCTACATCTTTCCACTATGGAAGTGCATCACTTCACACTTATCCGCATTAAATCTCCTTTGCCTTGAGCCTGTCCATTTCACCAGTCCATATGCTCCTGAAGTCAGCTACTCTTCTCTTCACTATTCAGCTCGCTGCCAAGTTTAGTATCATCTGCAAATTTTAAAAGTGTAATTTTTATAACCAAGTCTAACTTATTATATACAAAATAGTTTCTTGTCAATTGCCTTGTATTTCTCAAAACAAAAACAGAATTACCTGGAAAAAATCAGCAGGTCTGGCAGCATCGGCAGAGAAGAAAAGAGTTGATGTTTCGAGTCCTCATGACCCTTTTTGGTTTTTATCTTTGTTTTTGCCTTGTATTTCTCGCTGATTTTCCTGAATTTGTCTCCTCAACACCCCAACTCACCTCCTCCTCAGCCCCATACCCCTCCTCCTAAGCCACCATTCGCCCCTCCTCCTTTCCCCATCCCCCTCCTCACGCCATCCTCCCTCCACCTCAACCCATCCCCCTTTTCGCCATCCCCCTCCTCCCTCCTCCTCACCACATCTCCCCCTTCTCAGCCTCCAGATTCCCCCTCTCCCTCAGCTCCCCATCGCACTCTCCTCCTTACCCTCACCATGCCCCTTTCTCTTCATCTCCCATTCCCTTCCTTCTTACCCCATATGCCTCCTTCTCACCCACCCATCCCCATCCTCCTCACCTGCCCATTCCCCCTCCTCCTCAAACACCCATTCGCCCTCCTCACGCCATCCAAGGGTACAGGGAAAAGGCAGGGCAATGGCACTAGGTCATAATGCTCATTTGAGCCAGTGCAGACATGATGAGGGCTTCCTTCTGTGCCATTAAAATTCTGAGTCTGTGATTATGTCCTTCTCTATCATCATCTTATGGTCACTATTGCCTTGGTGTGTTCTCTTTCTTTTCCTTCTCTTATCTGCACTGGTTCATTCTCATTACTCGGTCCAATAGAGAATCTTCCCTCTCCCAGATCTAGTGCCAATATGCCATGAAAAGGAACCCCTCTTTCTCTTTCTAGCCCTTTAATTGTGGAGGGTGATGGAATATGGTGGAGCCACTACATAAATATTTGTCACCTTTTTCATACAAGTGGTGTGGAAATAAATGTTTAGGCATGGTCGAGAAGAATATGGAAAAAGAAATAATGGTAACAACTGTGGAAAAATAGAAATTTTATAAGAAAATCATAGCAGAGCTCAAGGTGACTAAGTCACCAGATCCGATGTCATGTAACCTGGACTATGAAAGGAAGTCAGAGAGGAGCTAACAGAGGCTCTGCCTCCAATATTCCAAATGTCCTTATATATGAAAATTGTTCCAGGGCTCTTTGGGAATGAGAGAAGAATTACTTGGGTGATTATGGACCACCCGGACGAATGTGGTGTGAGCGAATTCATAATTTTAGAGAATACTTGTAAATGTCTGGAATTGCACAAGTTGACGAAGAAACACAGATTAATGGGCGTTATTCAATCAACTCTTTGTTCTACGTCAGTCTGATATTCCATTTCATTCTCTTCTGAATTTTCTGTTTGTCGAGTGGGCGGGCCCGACCCAATCGGCAGCGGGCACGGAGACGATCGCCGCCGGGGAAACGGGCAGCGCTGCCATTTTGCACGGGCGGGCCAGTTAAGGCCCACCCAACACGTTTCGGACTCCCGTGTCCAGCTGGAAATTCTAATCTGCAGCGGCATGTTCAGACCACCGGTTCCAATGGGGAATCGACACTCTGTATAAAGAAAGGCCAGGCAGCCTCCTTTAGGCTGTTTACCATGGCCAGCGACCGGGCACCAGAAGAGGTGAGGGCAGAGGAGCAGGGGGGCAGGCTGCAGGGTAGGCCAGCAGGGGTCCAATGTGCCACTCGGTTCTCCGATGCCTACCTTGCTGCCCTCCTGGAAGAGGTGTCAAAACGTCGGGAGGTGTTGTTTCCAGAGGATGGGAGGAAGAGAGCCCCCCACATGACCAGGCAGGCATGGCAGGAGGTGGCAGAGGCTGTTAGCTCTCAAGATGTTGTGTGGCACACAGGAACACAGTGCTGCAAGCGCTTCAATGATTTGTGCTCTGGAAGGGTGAGTACCATGTCCGCCATGGCCATTTTACCCAGCAGGTAGCCTTAGCCCTTTGAGGCCCTCCCAACCCTTGTGGTTCCCAGGGTTATCTGTCTGTTGGCCTCTGCGCCACACCTAGTTGCGCCTCCTTGCCATGGGCGCTAAGATCCGTGTGTTATTCAAAATGATGGACGCCGAATGTGTCCAAGGTGGCCATTAGGGGAGGGGGTTGGGAGCAGCCGTACTATCTACTGGTGACTGATCACCAGTAATGTGGACAGGAGCCGCTGGAGACCTCAGATGGGCCACTGTGTTTGGGGTGCATGGTGCATGTGCAGAGTACATGAGCGATCAGCCCCAATAAATGCTCTTCTCTGCCCTGCAGGCAAAGACCGAGAACAATAGCCGGGAGCATCAGCGGACTGGTGGTGGGCACACCATGCTGCAGCACATCACCACTTATGAGGAGCAGGCAATGGAGCTGGGGAGGAGGCAGGTGGCCAGGTCGGCAGGTGTCGGCGACGCTGGGGTTCAGCGGCCAGGTATTTGAGGGCCACAGTCCCATCCACTCTTTCTCCCCACCATCCAAAGCACTGATGGTTGCTGCAATCGTTAATGCAGCAACACTGCTCATTCACAGACTGATACAGTCAGACAAGTGGGTCATACACAAAGGTCCCTCGGCCCCTTGAGGATGCACGTCTCTAGCTCCTTCCAATGTCGCCTTATCCCACTTGTGACCACTATCGCATCGCTGCTGCACATCCAAAGACTTATTGCATCTTAGGAGGGTTTGTACCTCCACCACTCTTTCAGCCAGTGCGTCCCACATTACTCTGTCCAAAAGGTCCTCAGCACCTCACCTGTCAACCTCATGGCACTCAACTTAAATAAATGCCACCACATTAGTCATCCCTGCGCCAAAGTGAAATGTTGCCTTCTGTCCACCTGGTCTATGCTCCTCATAACAGTATGAAGGTCAATAATGTGACCTGTCAATCTCCTGTGCTCCACAGCAAATGTCGCAAGTGTATGAAATGTTTCCTCATAACTCCAACTCTCCAGGCCAGCATGCATCCAGGTCAGGAACCTCTGCACTCTCCCCACTCAATTACCATCCCTCCCATGAAGCGCAGATCACAAGTGAATGCAGAAGTGTAGATGTGGCCTCGACAGCGTTTTCTGCACCTGCAACATGACCTCTAATTTCATACATTCTATTTCTCGGCTAATAAAGGCAAGTCTGGCTTTGACCTTGTTAAACGCCTTATGCTCCTCTTCTGCTACCCGAACGGTTCTGCCCAACAAGGTCCCTGTAATTGTCGTGACTTCCCACGGTCCTACCATTACTCATGTATTCCTGTGCCTTGTTTGTCTTGCCCAAGTGCTTAACTGCACACTTATCCACATCACATTCCACGTGGCATTCCTTAGGTCATCTGACCAGCCTGTCTGTATGTGCGTGTAATGTTTGGGCCTCCTCTTGACTATTTACCACCCCACCAATGTTCATCTCCATAGGTTCTTGAAGGTTGAGCGCATTATGAGGCTGGAGGGGAAAGGGATGAAAGGTGTTACTGACTGAATGCTAACTGATGCACTGTCCTTGTTGTTAATTTCAGCATCATCAACAACAAGTCCAGAGCCCCCCCCTCCACACCTGAGGGCCAAGACTTGCAACTTGTGTCACATCATTTCAGCGAGCCAGGCACCAGCGCAGCGACAAACACATCGGTAGGGATTATGACATCGGCTAGCGTCCCGGGGCACAGTGGAGAGGGCACTTCACAATCGCTGGAGGAGATGGCATGGACAGAGAGTGCCTATGGTGCCAGCAGCTGGGGGACTGCAGGGGACCAGGCATATGCTGAGTTGGGCAGTGATGATTTGCCTCTGGAGATGTCAGCTATGCAGCAGCTGCAGGAGAAGTGGCAGGGTGCGTGGGAGCATCTGGCAGGGTTGCACAAGGGTGTGCTTCACTTGGTCTGTGTGGTGGAGGAATCCAGGCAGAGTGTCAGCGATGGCATGAACCTCAGGACAGAGCTGCAGGCTTGCTCCATTGAGAGATTGGTGACTATCATGGAGAGGGGCTTCCAGCAGATTGAGAATCTTCTGATTGGGTTACGCTCTGACCTACAAGCCCTCACATCGCTAGTGGCCACAGGTAGTCATTGGCAATTTGGGAGATGTTCTGGGCGCCAAGTGTTGCAGCTCAGTACCCGTTCATTTGCGGTGAGCAGGGAGGTCCAATGTGACCTCACGTCAGTGCAGCAGCTGCCTGTCATCGCTGCGGGCTCCTCTCAGGGCGCTCCGGATGAGGGCAGCAGCTCCTCCGACCCTCTGCCAGTGACCATTGCATGCGTTGAGGCTGGGACAACTGGGGAGTTCTGGAACTGGCCACTCCCTCCCAGGCAGGGCCAGCACAAGCTCCACGGGCCAGAGGATGCCCGCCAAGGTCATCGAGGCCAACAGGACAGCAGAGTCAGCAGGCTGTCTCACAAGCCACTCGGAGCAATGGGGCGGCACCAAGACGTAGCAACCCGCAAATGTAAGTATAAGGAACGTTTGGCACTCCACAGGTTTGTCACTGGTGATTTTGTGTTGGCCCTAGATTCGGGAATATATCATTATCTGCATCAGAGCGACGTTTGTAATTTATTTTGGTGGCAATAAAGTCCACTTTTCTCACCATGGCTGAGGGTGTTTCCTTTGTGCTGCATTTGTATGTTTCACAGACATATCATGAGTGTTTGAATGGACACTGATGTTTCTGTACTAAGCCCTTAGTTGCAGCTGATGAGGTAAAAGATGTAGCACCAAAGTGCTACATGTGGAAGCGCCAGGCAATGCTGGTCCTGCAGACCCACGTGTGTGGCGCTAGCTGAAGGTTCGTTGGATTAAAGTGTCCCGGGTGTCCCTGCCTCCTTTGTGTAGTAGCGTGTTGGAGTCCTGCCCCTCATTGTCCCGTGCTCCCTCATCCTCTGAGCCACTGCTGGATTCGGCATGTGCAGCCTCATCCACTGCGTCAAGGTCTTCATCGTCAATTGCATCCCCCCCTTTCCAGTGCAAGATTGTGCAGAGCGCAGCATGCTACCACATTCACAGAGACCCCGATCTGGGGGGTACTGGAATGCACCCCCTGAGCGTTCCAGGCAACGGAAGCGCCTCTTGGGAAGACTGATGTTTATCTCTGCTTGGTGGAGAGAGCTATCAGCTTGTTATTCTTCATGAGGTAGTTGCTGAAGAAATATTGTAACCACATTTAAGGGCAAGTTGTCAGGTACAGCATGCAATTAACTCTTACGCTTTGAAATATATTTTGTGATGATTGAAACACCTTGGCACAGGGATACGGAGCTTTACGGTAAGACGGAGAGGGGGTGGGGGATGAGGATCCGAAAGAGGGTGATGGGGGAATGCGGACCCGAAAGAGGGTGAGGGGGGAATGCGGACCCGAAAGAGGGAGGAGGGGGGAATGCGGACCGGAAAGAGCAGAGGGGCGTGTGCGGACCCGAAAGAGCAGAGGGGCGGGTGCGGACCCGAAAGAGCAGAGGGGCGGGTGCGGACCCGAAAGAGCAGAGGGGCGGGTGCGGACCCGAAAGAGCAGAGGGGCGGGTGCGGACCCGAAAGAGCAGAGGGGCGGGTGCGGACCCGAAAGAGCAGAAGGGCGGGTGCGGACCCGAAAGAGTGGGGAGTGAGGGATTATCGCTTCCAGTTCATCAATTCAGCCGGAGTGCGTTCCAGGATCAAAACTACTTACATGCAGGGCAGACACACGGTAGTGAAGGAAGTTCATGCCGGGAACAGCAAAAGAAGAAATCGGGTGCAAAACAAGTGCATACAAGGCAGCACTGAGGAAGGCCTCTTTTTATGCTCCCTGATTACTGATTCAAGCTTCTGATAACCAGTTTAGGCCAGCTATCTAATTAACTAGCTGCAACTGCTCTCAGAGAGCTTCTATATCACTGTTTTATGGATGGAATAAAGCTTAAATTCTCTTAACTTAAAGAGTAATTTTTAGTTCATTGCTAAATTAAAGAAATAACTAGACTTTAGTTAGAAATTAACCCTTAAAACTCTCTCACCCACCAACTCTCAGTGCAGACAACTCTTTCAGGACAGCCCTGGAAAAGGTGGCATGGTTGGTCACCTTGCCCGGAGTGCACCTGGATTATCCATCCAAAAAATCTGAAACTAGATCATTAAAAAAAAATCCTTCAAAGCAAAAGTATAAAAGTGACCATACCTGAAAAAACAGGCCCTAAGGAAACTGGGGTTGCTTGCGAATGTGGAGATCATGGGCAGAATTAAGCTCAAGGGCCACAGAATCCACCACCACAGGTTGGAGAACCAATGGGAGCCTCACACCACATCAAAAGTTTACCATACAAGAGGTCATGGTGTACAGGGTAATGCATTAGCACGGATAGAGGACTGATTAGTTTACAGGATGCAGAGAGCAGGCATAAATTGGTCATCTTTGGGTTGGCAAGATGTAACTAGTGGAATGTCACAGGGATCAGGGCTGGGGCCTCAACCATTTACAATCTACATCAATGTCTTTAATGGAGGGACCAAATGTACGGTTGCTAAATTTGCTGATGACACAAAGATAGATCGGAAAGTAAGTTGCGAAGAGAACATAATGATTCTGAAAAGGGATATAGATAGGTTAAGTGAGTGGGCAAAAAAAATGGCAGATAGAGTATATTGTGGGAAAATGTGAACTTGACAACTTTGGCAGGAAGAATACAAAAGCAGCAAATTAATGAAATAGAGAGAGATTACAGAGCTGTGATGTACAAAGAAAGTGGGGCGTCTGGTACTTGAATCACAAAAGGTTGTTGTGGAAGTACAGCAAATGAATAGGAAGGCAGATGGAACGTTGGTATTTATTGCAAGGGAAATAGACGAATATTTTGCTACAGTTGTACAGAGTGTCAGTGAGACCACACCTAGAGTACCGTGTAGTTTTGGTCTCCTTATTTAAGCAAGGGCATAATTGCATTAGGTTCACTCGACTGATTTATGGGATCAAGGGGTTATCTTATGAGGAAAGGTTGGACAGGTTGGGTCTATATTTACTGGAATTTAGAAGAATGAGATGTGATCTTGTTGATCACCTGATATAAGGTCCTGAGAGGCCTTCACAGAGTGGATGCTGAGCGGGTTTTTCCCCTTTTGAGAGAGACTAGAGCTCGAGGACACAATTTAATACTAAAGGGGTTTCCCATTTAAGATGGAGATGAGAAGTTTTTTTCTCTCAAGAGGGTCCTGAGTCTGTGGAATTCCCTTCCCCAGAGAGCAGTAGGGACAGGGGCATTGAATATTTTTAAGGCAGAAGTAGATAGATTCTTGAGTAACAAGGGAGTCAAAGGTTATCAGGAGTAGCTGGAATGTGAAGTTGAGGTCACAATCAGATCAGCCGTGATCTTATCGAATGAAAGAGAAGGCTCGAGGGGTCGAATGGCCTTCTTCTAATCTGTATGTTTATACACAGTAGTAGTTCAAGTACACTCAGGCAATTATAAGCGTAGGGCCTCCCATGGGATCAAGGACCTCGGAAGGTGAAAATCCTGCCCTCGAGTTGGACTGATGCTGGATCCCATCTTCAGCTGCTTCATCAATGACTTTCTTTCCATCATAAGGTCAGAAGTGGGGTTGTTCACTGATGATTGTACAATGTTCAACACCATTTGTGATTTCTCAGATACTGAAGTAGTTCATGTCCACTTTCAGCAAGACTGGACAACATTCAGGCTTGGCCTGATAAGTGGCAGGTAATACTCATGCCACACAAGTATCAGGCAATGACAATCTCCAACGAGACATAATCTAAACATCTCCTCTTGACATTCAATGGCATTACCATTACTTAATCCCTCACTGTCAACATCCTGTGGATTAGCATTGGCCAGAAACTGAACTGGAGTAGCAGCTACAAGAACAGGACAGAGGCTGGGTATCCTGCAGCGAGTAACTCAATTCCTGACTCCGCAAAGCCTGTCCACCATCTACAAGTCACAAGCCAGGAGTGTGATGGAATACGCTCCATTTGCCTGGATAAGCTCCAACAACACTCAAGAAGCTCAACACCATCAAGGACAAAGTGGCCCATTTGATTGGCACCCCATCCACCACCGACACACTAGTGCAGTAGTGTGTACCATCTACAAGATGCACTTCAGTAACTCACCAAGGCTCCTTCAAAACCACCTTCCAAACCCACGACCTCTACCAGCCAGAAGGACAAGGGCAGCAGATGCGTGGGAACCTGCAAATTCCCTTCCAACTCACTCACCAACCTGTCTTGGAACGATATCGCTGTTCCTTAACCGTTGCTGGTTCAAATTCCTGGGACTCCCTCCCGAAGAGCACCGTGGGTGTACCTACACCACATGGACTGCAGTGGTTCAAAAAGTTGACTCACCGCCACCTTCTGAAGTGCAATTAGGAATGGGCAATAAGCATTGCCCGAACCAGTGATGTCCATATCCAATGAATAAATGAAAAGAAGCTTATCTAGATGGTAGATTGTCAGAATTTGGCTTAGCTTGGAGTCTTTGTAAGATGATTAAAGGTTTTGTTAGGCCAAATATGAAAGACGATGGGTGAGATTTATTGGCCCTACCCACCACTGGGATAGTCCGTCCCTGCTGAAAGTCAACGGGTTTTTGGCTGGGCCGCTGAATCTCCCACGGCCGGTACCACCACGACGGCGCTGCAAAATCCCGGCCTCTGGGGTTGATTTTCAATTTGCTACCCGGATGTAAAATTACTGTTGCAGATTGGCTGCCTCTTGTAGGATATCTCTTGTAGAACCTCACTGGCTGGATTTTATTCTCCCCCATAAATTATTTTAAAGGCTGGGGTAATATCCAGCGGGGCTGGCTTCACTCCACTTACCCGCCCACACCCAACCTGTCTGAAATTTTACAGAGCAGGTGGGGAAGGCGTTGGATGGCCCAGGCACCTTCAGGCTTATTGAGCTCCACAAGTGGCCAATTAGTGGATGTGGTTGGAGACAAAGAATATGATGAAACAAAAAAAGGAGAGTTTATGATGCATGTCAGGTGAACTCCTCAAGTCAATCCTTCATGTCAAATACAATCACTTCCCTAGTGTGGCTGGTGATGGTTAAGCTAAATTCGCAGGGGATAGGCACCAGCACATATGGGGGAAAAAAGGAACGAGGTGTGTAAAGTTAGACACTAGGCGAGTTCTGGAGAGGGGAATAGTTCGATATTTGTTATGAGTGGACTAAGGGGAAATAGTGGAAGATTAAGTGGGTTCAGAGTATGGGAGAAATTAATGAAGTCTAAATTAGGGCTGCTGTGCATGTACGTAAATGCACGGCCTGTGGTAAATAAGATTGGTGAGCTATAGTCACAGATTGCCATGTGGAAATATGATATTGTGACTATAACAGAGACCTGGCTCAAAGAAAGGCAGGCCTGGGGATTAAATATTCCTGGATACGAAATGTTCAGAAAAGATAGAAAAGGAAGAGGGGTGGCAATATTAAAGATAACCTAATGAGATCTTACAGCCAGAAAAATGAGCTTGTATTTTGCTGACAAATGGCAGGACATCACCACATAAACCATTTCTTTAACCATATGGTTAACCATTAAAAAAAATCCAAAATACAGCAGATTCTGGAGGTCTGAAGTGAAAAACAAAAAAAAAAATGCTGAAAAAAACTCAGGTCAGTCTGAGTTAATGTTTCAGGCAGAGATGAGTTTTCATCAGAACTTTAGAAAGATAGAAATGTAGGAATTTTTAAGCCAGTGAAAACTGAGAAGGGGTAGGAAGAACAAAAAGGAAGGTCTGTGATTGGGTGGAGGGCAGGAAAGATTAAATATCAGAAGATTTCATGAAGCAACAGCCAGAGTGTGTTACCACTGACAAACAAATATAATACTTATTATTTTATAGTAATGAAACAGATATATAATAAGGCATGAATGGCTACATAGCAACCATCTGAGTGCAACATGAAGGGATAAAGAGACAAGACCAACCCAGCAAAGCAAAACAGAACACGATGATCTAAAGGTGCTGAAGTCAATGTTGAGTCAAGATGCTGAAGAGTGCCAAGTTGAAAGATGAGGTGCTGTTCCTCAAGTTACCACATAAAACATGCTGTAAATGATGCAAACAAAATCCTAGGATCTTTAAGGAGAAATCTAACCAAATGTAACATAAGTCAAGGCTTTTGGTACAATATCAAACTGGAGTATGCAGCAACAGTCTGGGACCCCTACCAAACCCACCTTGGAAACAAACTGGAAATAGTTTGACAGAACGGTTTGTCTTCAATTACTATGCTTGGACATCCAGTGTTATGTCTATGATGAACTCTCTGGAGAGGCCTACATGACAATGAAGACAGCGGAGTAGGCTTACACTGTTCAACAAAGCAGCTCACCATGAAGTTGCTATTGATATTCCACCATGTGTTAAACAAGTAATCCACTGCAAGAGTAAAAACACCAACACCAGCCTCTCCAATGTTACACACAATCATATCTGAACAGCTTCATTTCAAATACCATAAAAGACTGGAATAACCTCCCCAGGAAAATAACTAACCAAACCACTTCACAGGTATGTAAAGCATACCTCGACATGGAAAGGGGGAAAGAAGAACAGAAGGTATGGTGGAAGCATGCAGCACAGATGTCACACCACCTCTGGACAATGTGCTACACAGCAATCCTCAAATATCATTCTGAGAACTGGTGTGAACAGAATGAGGAAAGAGTCAGAAATAGAACTTGAAAAGATGGAAGATTAATGAAGATAGAGAAATTTATTGGTTTAGAAACCACACACACTCGTGTCCCTTCTAGCTGTTTCCTGGCTCTAACTGTCTTTAGTCTTCTCTCTGCTCTCGTTTACAATGAGGTAATAGCAATTATAGTCTCCACTTACAGCTCTCACAATTTACACGCTCAAATATATTTTACTTCTATCCTCACCAAAGTTACATCTGTGTTCTCATCAATGGTCATTGGCCTGAACTGCTCGTTTCCCCACAGATGCTAACCTGATGAAAGTGTCCAAGATTTTCCTGTTTTTAATTCCAGACTCCCAGCATTTTGCTACATTTGACATGTTACACACTGCAGGTTAGTTATACAACATCATTTGTGGACCAGTGTGCGCTACCATGATGAGTGGCCACAGTAGCTTGGCAACAAGTCCCAACACCAAAAACAATAACCCACAATGAGCACTTCATGTTGGACACTTGTGGCAGAATCTGCCTCTCATGGAGTGGTCTGTTCAGCCATCAGCAAAAGTGCACTATCCCATCTCCAACTGATCTGCTGCATGCCCATCATCTTACACTGATGGAAGGATGCCAATGATGACAAATGCGTTGAGCGAAAATTCAGAAAAGAATCATGAGAATGGTTCCAGGGCTGAGGAACTTCAGTTACATGGATAGATTAAAGAAGCTGGGGCTGTTAAACTAAGTGAGATGAGTCCTACAGTTCTGTGCCATGGGATCATAACCTGACAAATTCACATTTCATGCCATTCTCTGCATACATCTGAGAGGGTTTACATTGGTTCCAGACCCTCAGCAGACTGTGGTAGAAAGCCTTAGACAGTGCCTTTCCACCATTGAGGCTTTGTGGCAGCTGCCTCAAGCTTTGCTGCATCCCTCAAGATGTCGTCCAGGATCTTGTAATGTGCCAGTCGCAACACTCGGTCACAGGTAGCTCTTTGTACTGGAAGCGCAGCCAGTTTTGGGAAGACCAAAGTATGTCTTTCCTCAAGTTGATGGTCCTCCAGCAGCAGCTGATATTTATCTCAATCTGAGTCCATAGGAACTGCTTTTAGAACACTGAATCCTGCGTTACAGAGCTGCTTGAGATGAACCTAAAACCACTGCATCTCTTCCCAGACATGCATCGTAAAGGCACATTAAGGTGGAAGTGGGCAATGGTCTCTGCTCCACTGCAGCTGCATTGAAGGCAGCATGCTGAGGCAATCAGACTCCTGGCTGGACCTCAACTCTATTTTACCCACCTTTGCTCCACAGGATTCAAGCAGCACTGATCTGCCACTGCACTGTATGTGCACAGGATTGATGAGCTAACTCTGAGACAATACTTTTATATTTTCCAATTGGCTCCTTCCACAAAAAGCAAGCTAACCAGACAGAAGGATGACTCACCAAATGTTGTGGTCACTTTGACAAACGGACCATGGGAATCTCAGGTACAGGTCACGATCGTTTATTCAAGCAATTGCAAGGAGAGAACCATCTCAATGCAGCTTGAGATAGCACTCTGCTAAATAACATATTTATCCATTATTGGTCATGTAGAAGAACAGTTTCAGATCTCATCAAGATATAGGTTTACATTAAACAGACATCTCTAGTAACAGGCACATGCATCGTATGTCCCTATTTTTCACCCAGGCAGAGACCTTCCCTCCTCCCTAAACGAGGACCATTTGCTCTTCCCCTATCTGTTGAAGAGCACACTTAACCTTAGTTGTTATTGTCATCCTCTGACTCCAGTCCAGCTCCCAAGGCCTTTCTGTTGTTTGCAGGCCCTAAGGCTGTGCAAGGTTCATCTGGTAACCTTTAACTGTTAATGTGCTTGGTAGCACTGGCTACCTGGAGATTTTAAGTAATTCATTCCCTTTCAATAAATTCTCCCTTACCATAAATACTTAATTACTTTCTTCCCCCTAACAGTCCCCCCTTTTGGCCCTTGGCCTAGCCCAAGGTAGCCAACTATAGCGGTACTGTCCGCCCTCTTCACACACCACCACCCATTGATTCTGGCCAGTCATCCAGCTTTGGGTTGTAAAAGGTACCGTCAGACCACCTGTATCATCTGACCCTTCAATTCAGGCCTCTGGCTCACTAAATTTCTTCTCCTCCTTCTAAAACTCCCCCAGCACCACCTCTTTTGCCACCTTCGGGTACGCTGAATCAAGTATGTTAAATATATAGATAAAAGAAAAATATATAATTAGTATCAGCTGAATCACAACCAGAGCATGGGAGATAATCCATGGGCGTGTGTACATTTATGCCCCAATTCAACAGATCGTGCCACCATGTGAAAAAATCTATTCGATCAACACCTTTTAAGGCTGTAACCTGTTGCTGCAGTGTATAGTAAGTCCATTTCATTTGTTGAGTCTGTCTCCGATTCGCAGTTAAGTGCTCTGGAAGTAAAGAAATTTCATAGGAGAACTGGTTCAAATACTGCGTCAGGTTCTCCCTAAGACTTTCCGTCTCTTGTATATTTCGGTCAGTTCCACCTTTCCTACCCTTGCCAGCACCTGCGGGTGTAGGTACACTGAATGTTTGTGGATGGGGCATATCCAGTTGCTCCCATGCTGGATCTTTTGCTGCCACGTGGTGATACAATAGTTTCCATTGTACAAGTTGTTGCTGCTTTAAATCGGCACTTAGCTTCATCTGTCTCATATATTGAGTGTGCTATCGTCCACTCTTCTAATGTGGTGCTAACGATATCTACTGCATATTGTGAAATGTCATGATACCTCATATAATTATCCCCCCGTATCACCCCAATATTTTCTACTCTATGTAATGTCCTGCCGGGTGTTGACACAGGTATAACAGGTATCACTAAGATAATGCCTATTAGCATATTATTATTTACTATACATTAAACATTCATTCTTTATATGTAATCCTTGTGCCGTGCAAGATTACATAAATGTTTATTACTTACCCATAAAGGAACTACCCCATCATTAATCTGTCTTAAAGAGACATTTTACTTCTATCCTCACCTAGCCTTTAACTGTAAGTGTGCTTGGTAGCAGAGTTGTCTTCCAAACCCGAATTCTGCCTCAGCGGCACAGAACCAGCAAACACCACCACCACCCTCACTTCGCCACATTAGGGCTTACTCTTAGCCCCAACTGCACGGGCTGCCAAATAGCTCCCAGGGTTTCACTCGTTCCCGACTCAGCTCCTCAGAGCCAACAGCAGTACTGTGGCTGCGTGCTGCTTCTTGGATCTTCTGCGATTCTCTCAAAGTCTGCTAACTGGCAGACCTTTTCATGCTTTTTTAAACTTAACTGGGACCTGCTCCTGTCCTGTCTCTGACCCTTGTAGGCTGACTCCCCGAAACTAACTTGCTCCGAAACCTGGCCACTGACCCAGTGACCTATCGCAACACTCCCAAGAGGTTAAAATATTTAATTTACAAATATCATAATATACAAATATAATATACACTATAAATGCAATATCTCTGCTCTTATTTAGCTACAGAAGGAAGCTAAAAAAGTCTACACAAATACAGAAGACAACATTAAGTGACACAATCACATAGTAAACAGGTTAGTGAGGTTGAAAAAGTGGCCGCTGAAAATCAAAAATAGCCTTAAAACTGATTTTGATCCATGTTCTGCACTCATTGAGAACGAGGGAAAATTGTATTGGAAGCTCATTGTTCACCTGTATTCAAAGTCAAATATAAGATGGCTCCTCAATGGCAGTCATACTCCCAGATTTAAGGCATTCAATGGAACAGTGCTCCTGGATTTAAAGGATGGGACATTCAGCTCCTACAGAAAAAAAAAGACAAAATGTAATCAAAATGGTTGCAAACAGCTGAAGAAAAATTTGATTTTTTTGACAATAATTAAAAACAATTTAACACTAGGTGATATTTTTTGAGTTTTCTCTTCACTTTATGCTTCACAAGTTTTCTTTCAGACAAGAAAAAGCTTATGGCCAAGTTTTTCTTTTTGTGAACCATGTTATCACCCTATTGAATATGCATTTTATCAGAAGCACTAAATATATGGTATTTAATACACTTTAAATTATCTCTATACCTTTGAATATTTAACACTCTGTTTGAGATGGATAGTTTTATTTCATTTCCCTTTTAGATATTGAACAGAACTTGAGAAATAATCCCTTTCATTTGTCTCTCTCTAAGAACAAACACGCCGTGACATGCATGCATTTTGCTCAGTACAGCAGATACTGGAGTAGTTCCCATTCTTACACTAATTACTCTCGAACAGCAAAATGAAACAGAATTCCAATTTCTTACTACAATATGCAAAAACTAAAGGGACATTTATTTACAGAGAGGTTCAAAGCAAAACAGCTGCATATCTAACTTGCCACTTATATTTCATCACAATACTTACAGCACATTAAAGTTCATGACAATGTGCACTGGAATGTACTGCCTGGGATCCAGTTGTCCAATTATGTTCGCATTTTCTACCTGTTGATGTGAACATGCAATGAATTATATTGATGCAAAAAAAATGAACTGACAAAAGTTTTCGTTCAATAGATGATTAGAATATGAGTCTGCAATTCTTCCCCCCTCCCAAAATATTTTCTCTATCAAATTTTACCATGCAGTATGCCAAAGTTGAACAGCTCCTGTGAATCCTTGTCCATATTACTAATCTGCTTATTTTACTGCCACACTAAAGAAAGGAATGTTACATTCGAGTGCCCCTTCCCAACATTAGACAGTGTCCTGTAGTCTCAGGTCCGTTTTATAAAACAGCAAACAGGGTTGAGCCAGTCAAAAGAAGGTGAGTGTAGGAAGGAGAAAAAGCACGGCAGATCAACCAGTCACACAAAAAAATATAAACAAAAACTGACTTTACAATCTAAAGTCAATGCTGCAATCAACAAGACAAAGGCAGGTCCCAGGAACAGCTAAACACCAAGCAGGAAAGTCAGGGAACTTTCCAGTTAACTAGCTTCAGAGAAATTACTGGGAACAAAAGTGTATTTAGCTTGATAACAGGGAGAGTGCAAATACTTTATTTTCCAAGTTATAAGGAGCATTTGAAAACAGTTTAGAATTCTCTGGCCTACATTTCCTTTGGAAGACAAGCCAGCCCATTGGTTTATAATTGGCTTCATCGCTCATGAGTGTTCATCATTTGGTCTTTCAGAAATTTGAAGAAACAGATGTGGGTGGCATGTGTAAAATTAAATACATAGTTCATTCAATAAATGGATTTCATGCTTATGACTCCCAGGCAACACTATAACGTGACTAGATATTGTCCAGTAGACTCCCGATCATAGCCTACTTACACATGAGCCAGGTGGCACTGGATCAAAATGAGAATATATACCGCAGACCTTAAACGCTCATCCAGCCAACCCATAACCAAGCATATTATATCAGAGTTCCAATGTGTCAAACTGCCAGGTTACGAAATGGAGTCCTTTCATTCATTTAACAAAATTCCAAAGACAAATGTTAGAAGGAAGAACTTTGCCAGGATTTCCCATTTCAGCAGCCCTGACACAAACCAGGCAATAATATCAGTATATTCCACACTCACAGCTCAGAATGTTTCTCTAATCAGTAAAAATGAGTGGATAAATAGTTATGTGCTAGCCGCTAGAGGTACAGAATTCCCAATGTGCACTCCTGGTGGGCTCAAGGAGTGAAGTGAAAAATCCCAGTCACAATTCCTTCCCACAGCACCTGGTATCCATTACAACACTTTTGAAGCAACCTGTAACTGCATCAATACTTAGTTTTCTTGGTCTATACACGTTACAGTAAATGTATCAGCACCACTACACCAACACCACCACAGGAATTACAATCTTCTGTACACTGGCTGCTGGCTCTGATGGATCACATTCTTTACCTGCAATGGATATCATAGAAGTACATGAGCTGCAGTCCTAATGGGCACATTAGTTGAAAGGCTCACTTTTATATATTCAAGACAGCTACATTAAATAAATGATATAATATATTCTTTGACTCAAGTTACAACACACAAACCATTAGAAAAATTAACTTGACCCTCATTAAGGGCAGCTCTATTACGTCACATCCACTAGAAATCTTTGGTTCCCAACTTGTACTGTCTGTTCCATCCCCAGTATATTTGTTATGAAGATCCTGTGGTTTAAAACTTAATCTCACCAGCAGAATACACATTGTCCTTGTAAAACAGCACATCATCTGATGCACTGTGAGCAACATTGTGACAGATCCGTTTTAAAGAATACATTTTGACTCCTGATAACCGTAATGTAATTTCTGAAACTACAGCTGCTTATACAAAACAGAATCAGCCAGAATTGCAGCCAACTAAGAGAGCTTCATTCACTGGGAGCATCTGTTATACATCTGGGCACCATTTTCTGTCCATGAATTAGAATTGAGTCACGGGCAACAGGCACTTGAATTTGCCCTTGGTTCTTGGTGAGCCAAGCTCCGATACTCTGGCGCTGAAATGGAAAATCTGCAACACGGTTGTAGGGCATTCCATTGTCCGCTGACTTAATGCAGCGAGGGTTGGCAGGGCGGGGGGGATATCAAAAGAAACACTGCTTTTCCACAAAGGAGACTGTGGAGTGAATAATATAGTTCATACAATCCAGGCACTACTGATCAGATTGTCTAAATTGCTCAATTTACATTCATGTAGGATTATTAGATAATTAAATAATTGAAGTAGCCGTAATGGAAAGGTTGATAGTTATGATCTATTCATTTAGAGGGTAATATTGTCCAAAGCTCACAGCACCAAAGTATGCACTTTTAATCTGGTGCCAAAGCAGAAAAGTTAATTCTGGTGCAACTGAATTTTCTTGAACCATTGATTGCATCCTAGCTTTCTAGAGCTTTGATCAGTGCCTATGGCAGAGCCAGGATTCTGTGCCATACAGCAGGCTGCTGAGGATAAAGGTGAGGTAGAGTTTGATTTTAGTCTTCAGCTTAATGCCATTCTGCTTCCAGACATGATCCTGAAGCCAGCTGTAGGCAGAACTTGCTTTCTGGATGCGTCCACTTATATTTTCAATATAATCATCCCTAAAGAGCTCACTAAGGTGTGAGAATTTTTCTACAACCTCAAGACTGATGCCATCAATGTCTAGGTCTGGTGCTTCATAACAGTGTGCTTGGGGCTTCCACCAGACACCCGAGGTCCAGCATGAAAACGTTACAGCAGGACAAAAAAAAAAAATCACATAGTGAGGTCCTGCATTATGCTGATCTCAACAGCACGGAGACCACCCCCTGCAGAAAATTCAGCTTCGATGGATCTGCCATGTCTCCCACATGGGTGACTATGGAATCCCCCAAACAATACAAGGAACCCAAGGAATACAAGCATTATAGGACTGACAATTTGTGTGTTTAATCTCCTGCCCCTTCTCATATCTTCCTTCCATTCTTAAAATTCTGTCCTTAGAGGCTATAGACCCCCAAATAGTGGAAGGGGGTTAGAAAAGCAAATATGTAGACAGATTTATGGGTGCAAAAACAATAGGGCAGTTATCATTGGCGACGTCAACTAACCTAAAATCAATTGGCATACGAACATTGTGAAGGGCAAAGAGGGTGCAAAATTTGAGCTGCATTCAAGAGAATTTTTTTAGCCATCACTTAAGATGCCCAACGAGAGGGAGCACAATTCTAGATTCAAGAAATGAAGCTGGACAAGTGGATGAAGTAACAGTGCGGGACCATTTTGGAGATAGTGACCATAAAATACAGTTAGATTTAGCATTATGGAAAAAGGACAAAGATAGAACAGGAGTTAAAAGTTCTTAAATTGGGACAAGATTAATTTTACAAAGTGAGCTGGCGAGAGTGGACTGGATACAGCTTTTAGAAAGAAGATCTGCGTGAAATCAGTGGGAGGCAAAGGTGAGATTCTATGGGCACAGTGTAGACATGTCCCCACAAAGAAAAAAGGTTAGTACTGCCAAATCTGTGCCCCCTGGTTATCCAGAAGCATACAGGCCAAGATAAAGCAGAAACTCAAAGCTTATGACAGACACAAAAGACTTCATACAGTAGAAAGCCTAAAGGAGTATACAAATTACAGGGGTGAAGTTAAAATGGAAATTAGGAAAGCAAAAAGAGGGGATACAAAAAATATGTTGGCAGGTAAAATCAAAGAAAATTCTAAGATGTTTCACAAGTACATTAAGAGTAACAGAATAACTAAGGAAAAGGTAAGGCCTATCAGATTTACATGGTAACTTGTGGGTGGATGCAGCAATTGTGGGTGGATGCAGCAGATGTGGGTAGTGTTGTCAATGAGTTCTTGGTCTCCGTCTTCACTAAGGAGAGGGGTGATGCAGACATTCTAGTTAAAGAGGAGGAGCGCGAAACATTAGATACAATAAGCACAGTGAGAGAGGAAGTACGAGAGGGGCTGGCATCCTTGAAGGTGGATAAATTACCAGGGCCGGATGGATTGTATACCAGGCTGTTGAAGCCACAGGGAGGGAATAGCGGATGCTCCGAGGATAATTTTCCAATCCTCACTAGATACAGGCGAGGTCCCAGAGAATTGGAGGCCTGAGAACGTTGTACCATTATTTAAAAAGGGCGCAAGGGATAAGCCAGAAAATTGGGAGGCCAGTCAGCCTGACTTCATTGGTGGGCAAGTTATTGGAAACAATTCGGAGAGAGAGAGAGAGAGAGAGAGAGACAGGATAAACTGTCACTTAGAGAGGCACAGATTGATCAAAGATAGTCAGGAGGATTGATGACGGTATCGCAGTGGATGTTGTCCATTTCAGTATGGCATTTGACAAGGTCCTACTGAGCAGACCAGCCAGGAAAGTAAGATCTCAGGGGAGACAGGGAAAGGTGGCAGATTGGATTCAAATTTGACTCTGGCAGGAAACAAAGGGTAATGGTCAATGGATGTTTTTGCGAATGGAAAATGATTTCCAGTGGTGTTCCACAGGGGCCAGTATTGGGGCCTTTGTTGTTTGTCATATATATTAATGATTTGGACTTTAATGAGGGAGGCATGATTGGGAAGTTTGCAGAGGACACAAAAATCGGCCATGTAGTTGATAGTGAAGAGCATAGATGTCAACTCCAGAATGAATCAATGGTTGGGTTGAGTGGGAAGAGAAATGGCAAATGTAATAGTTAGGAAAAGTGCGATGTGATGCCCTTGGGGAGGGCAAACAAAGCAAGGGAATACTCATTAAACAGAAAGTTATTGAGGAGAGTTGAGGGAGTGAGAGACCTTGCAGTGTATGTCCACAGGTCCTTGAAGGTGGCAGGACATTTGGGCATGGTGGTCAAGAAAGCATAGAATGCTTTCCTTTATTGGACGAGGTATTGAATACAAAAGCAGGGATGTAATGACGGAACCGTGCAAAATGCTAGTTAGGCCACAGCTAGAATTGTGTACACGGCTCTGGTCACAATATTACAGGAAGGGCATAATTGCTCTGGAAAGTGTGCAGAGAGGGAGACTTACAAAAACATTGCCAGGGCTTCAAAATTGCAGCTATGAGTGATTGGATAGGGTAGAGTTGTTTTCCTTTGAACAGGAGGCTAAGGGGTGACCAAATTGAGGCATATAACATTATGAAGGGCCTAGATAGGGTAGACTGGAAAGACTTCTTTCCCCTAGCTGGGGGGTGAATTACCAGGAGCATAGACTTTAGGTGATTGGTACAAGGATTAGAAAGAGCATGAGAAAAAACTCCACCTAGAGGGTGGTGGGCATTTGGAATTCACTGCCTATGTTGGTGGTTGAGGCTGAAATGCTCAACTCATTTGAAAGGTACCTAGATCTGCATTTGAAATGCTGTAACCTGCAAGGCTACAGACCAGGTACTGGAAAGTGGGCTTAAAATGAGCGGCTAGTTTTCTTATTTCACTTTTTTGACTGGCGAAGACGCAATAGACTGAATTGCCTCTTTCGGCACCATAACTTTTCTATGGCTCCAAGTCCTCTCCATTCTGCCCAACAATCTAGCAGGGCTCCTTTAGTCAGAAGGGTGTGCAACACTGCAGCAATATTCCATTTCCTGCATTGGGAGCCTGTTTACTCTGAAGAAAACTGCGAGATTTTTTAATCTGGTGCTGGGTGTGCGCAACAGGACATTTTACACTACCAATCTGATTTCCCATCCTACTCCTTTCCCTTGTCATGGAAAGATACAATATTCTTACATTAACACATCTTTAGCAAGACAGAGTTCAATGCACATCAGTGGAATATTGATTTTAACTATTAAATGGAATTGACTGACTGGCTTGACTCACCATTCACAGAAAGAGAGTGTGAACTCTTGCTAACAGGGTTCTCCACGCTGCAAGTGTAGTTTCCACAGGCTGATTTGTTGGCTTCAGAAATAATCAATGTGCTGTTGTTTTGCACCAACTGATGATGTTGGCCATTCACTATCATTTCACCATCCTTCCACCACTGAATGGAACTCACTTTCCCCGAAGGAAAGTGACAAGTCAGTTCAATGGTGGTATTCACATGGAAATCATTGATCGGAGGTTCAGATAGTGGTTCTGCCGGAGACAATGAATGAACAGCTAAATAGGACTGAGCATAAGGACATCACCGCTTCACATTAAGTTAAGGTAGTTAACTAAAAAGAGCTCTGCCCTTCTCACGTGCCTCACTACATCAATCCAGAACTGAAATTCCAATGCCATAACCCTATCACAAAAACTGTCAGCATCGTCTAGGTGCTGCGCGATGGCACTGCTGCCGCTTCCCACTATCACTCCACTTCTTTAAAACACAAAATCCTGCACATGCTGGATACAAAATGCTCAAAACCCTCAATTAATCAGGCAGCATTTAAGGAGAGAAACAGTTAACATTTTCCACATTCCAAAAGGTCATCAGCCTGAAATGTTTTCTCTGCTTCTTTCTTCACAGATGCGGCTCAACTTGCTGAGCTTGTCCAGCATTTTCTGCTTTGGTCGACAGGTGGACTGTACATGGCCACATTAGGATTATCTTTTTTTTCCTGTGTAAATGACAGTCATCACTACACTGGAGCCACCATCAAACTCTTTCGAGTTATCAGTCACAGATTGCAACTCTTTCCAGTACAATCACAGTTCTTGGTTTTCCGGGAGTGGGACATGAACCCAAAACCCTCTGATTCAAAGGCGAGGGTGCTATGAACTGAGCCACAGCAATCACTACACTGGAGCAGCTTGGCTCTGGGAGCAACAAGCTCCGAGTGGGTCTTCTGCACTTCCTCCGGTATGTTTGCTGTGCCTCATATACTGAGCCACTTCCCATTGCATGTAGTGTGAACCATTCAATTATTTCTTTAAAAAGGAGAGAGGGATAAACTCAGCAACTACAGGTCAGGCAGCCTAATGGCAGTGGTGGGAAAGCTTTTAGAAACAATAATCCAGGAAAAAAATTGGTTGGCACTTGAAAAATAATTGAAAGTAAGCACAGATTGGTTAAAGGTAAACTGATTTGAATAACTCAGTTCATTGATGTAGTAACAGAGGTGGATATGTGCAGTATGGCTGCGTTCCTTTATTCATTCGTTCTTGAGATCTGATCGAGTTAGGTACTGCAATGGAAGCAATTAGATGCAGACCTGAGAATTGGTTGGGTGTATAATTAAAATGGTCATTTAAGCTTTCATATCTTTGCTCCATCTCTCGTTCTGTTCTACAGGAATCCATGTGAGCTTTTAGGCTGGGGTCATAGGGCTTTGATGCCTCAGTCTTTTAAATGTATCTCTGCTCATATTATTGCGGAGATCACCCTGAGCCTCACCAGTGATTATGTTAGAAGTTTCAAAATGTAAGGTGTTTCAAAATGTTTGGTAGCACCTGAAGTGTTGCCCATAAAAGAGGTGAATGAGATCAGATGAGAGCGGGGAAGTTACAACAGGCAGAATACCGATGAGAGCTGTGTGGACAAAAGTTCTCAAAAGTCCTCGTTTTGATGTTAAAGATCTGGGGAAGGATTCAAGAATTGAGTTTACTCAGTTGTCAGAGGCTGCGGACTTCCAAAAAAAAAAAATGTATAAGTACCAGTTGCACCTCATCCTCCTCAGTGCCTCCCCGGTTTCCAGCTGCCTGTCAGCACTGAGCAACCAAGAGAAAAAAAGTTAATGCTTAAAATAAGGCAATGCAAGCAGCACAAAAAAATGATCATGTCAAATACAAATGCTTTGGGGGCAATTTGGCAGTTGTGGATTGAACTGAAGATTTTATTCCATACCCCCCTCCTGACCCTGCCAGCCTCTTTCTGCTCCATCCTCACACCAACTTTATCACCTCCATGCTACTCTCCCCTTCATCTTCCATCCTCTCTCCCCTTCCCACCTTACCCTCAATCCTTTCTTCATCTATTCCCCCTACTCCACGGGATAAGAGACATATCGCAGCAATGGACAGGGTCTGAAGGGCTACAATGAATTTTTTCACATTTCATTTGTCTTCCTTTAAAGATAAGGAATCTAGTTTTGTCTTCAACAAAAACAACAACCACAAATCCTATGTCATGTTTCTTAAGTTTGGTAGTCAATAATTCACAAGCTGCATCAATTTCAAAAGTAATGGAATTACTTGCCAATGAGTTTCAAAACTCGACTTCCTTTCAGTTTTCTATCTACAGTGATTTTATAAACTCCTTGGTCTCTAGATGTTGCATTAATTATTCTCAGAGAGCCAGTGGACACATTAAAACGTAAATGTAATTTGAACTGTTCATTTGGCTCCAGTTTAGAGTAATTAGCAACATAATCCAAGATAGTAAGAGGCCTTTTTTACGACCAGTGAACTCCCATACAACATCACTTCTGCTCAGATCAGCTCCAATTTTAGGATCCAGTAAAGGTGGTGAACCATCGACACCAAATACTTCTTCCTGTCCAACTGATAGACAAAAAATTATAAGTTAAATTCTGGCAATGAAACAGTGAAATGCCAAGAAAAACTACAGTAAATGACAGCACATGTTATATCAGTAAATATTCAGTTATTGATTGGGAGTTCAGGACCTGGATTTCTGGGTGTAGAGTTTCCACTCATTTCCATTAGCAATACCGGTGTAATCTGGGAAAAAATCAACCAAATCAGATCAAAGTATCAGGAAAATTTGAACAGGGGCGTTACACGTAAAGTGAACCTTCAGAAGAGGAACTTCATGAGGACACAGACAGGATAGTAAAATGGGCGGACATATGCATTAAATTTCATCAGTCACAAGTGTGAACTGTTACTGTTGCTGCTGACAGAAATGGCCTGTGAATGGAGGATCAGCTCCTTGTTGAATCTTTCACTTCACTTATGGTATTTTGAAAACTGGCTCCATGAGCCAGATAGAGATGCATGGCAGGCTGGATAGTGAGCTAGGGGTTGGAGTAGCCTGCTATATAGCAACCAATGAAGCGATAAAGGAAAAGACACGATCAACCCAGCAAAACAGAAAACAGAACAAAGTGGGGGCTGAGGTTATGATCAAAAGTTGTTGATGTCAATGTTGAGTTCAGAAGGCTGGAGAGCGCCAAGTTGAATGATGGGGTGCTATTCCTCAACAAAAACAAAAATACCTGGAAAAACTCAGCAGGTCTGACAGCATCTGCGGAGAGGAATACGGTTAACGTTTAGAGTCCGTTTTGACCCAGTGACAGTGAAGGAACGGCAATATATTTCCAAGTCAGGATAGTGGGTGGCTTGTAGGGGAACTTGCAGGTGGTGATGTTCCCATGTGTTTGCTGCCCTTGTCTAACTGTATTCCTCTCCGCAGATGCTGTCAGATATGCTGAGTTTTACCAGGTATTTTTGTTTTTGGTTTTGTTTTGGATTTCCAGTATCTGCAGTTTTTGGCTTTTATCTTACTGTTATTCCTCAAGTTGCCTCATAAAACCATACAGGAAAATCCTAGCATTTGTGAGGAGAAATCTAACTAAATACAGCATAAGTGTCAAGATTTCTGCTTACAAGGCTTTGGTCCCATCTCAAATTGGAGATGCAGCAATAGTCTGAGGCCCCTACGAAGTCTACCTTGGAAACAAACTGGAAATAGTTTGACAGAACTGCTCATCTTCAATGACTGTGCTGGGATATGCAGTGTTATGTCTATGATTAAATCTCTGGAGAGGCCTAGATGACAATGAAGACAGCTGAGTAGGCTTACACTGTTCTACAAAGCAGTTCATCATGAAGTTACTGTTGATAACCCATCATGTGTTAAAACAAGTAACCCACTGCAAGAGTAAAAACACCAACACCAGCCTCTCCAATGTTAATCACAATCACATCCAAACCACTTCATACCAAATAGCACAAAAGACTGGAATTATTCCTCAGAAAAAACTATATGCTTGTGAAGTGACTTGTTGAAAGAAACATGGAAAAGGCAAACAAAAAGATAGCCTGCATAATGGTTGCCGTACCATGTATGGACAATGATGCTGCACAGCAACGTGCAGATGTTATTCTGAGATTGAGAGCCAGTTGTGAACACAATGTGGAAAAAAGCAGATTTTTAAAATTGAATAAGATGGAAATGAATTCAGATAGTGAGATGCAAGTCATATGTTAGGATGTATCCAGCATAAAGCGTTTCCCCTCTTACATTGACAACATGAATGGCTATTTAGTCCAAGATGTCTTTGCTGCTCCTTTTGCATTCTTGGATGGTCTTTGAATAGTGATTCTCTGGCTATGAGAGAATCAGTCCCTGTGGTGCAAGTACAGTGCTGTTATGGAGGGAATTCCAGGATTTTGACCCAGTGGCAGTGAAGGAACGGCGATATATTTCCAAGTCAGGATGGTGGGTGGCTTGGAGGGGAACTTGTAGGTGGTGATGTTCCCATGTGTTTGCTGCCCTTGTCATTCTAGATGGTAGTGGTTGATGGTTTGGAAGGTGCTGTCTGAGCAGTCTTAGTGAGTTGGGGGAGTCAGGAGTTGAGTTACTCGCTGCATAATTCCTAGCCTCTGACCTGCTCTTATAGCCACGGTATTTATCTGGCTAGCCCAGTTCAGTTTCTGGTCAATGGTAACCGCCAGGATGTTGGTAGTATGGGCATTCACCGATGGTAATGCCATTGAATGTCAAGGGGCGATGGTTAGATTCTCTCTTGTTGAAGATTGTCATGGCCTAGCACTTGTGTGGTGCAATTTATTATTTGCCACTTGTCAACCCAAGCCTGCATATTGTCCCGGTCTTGCTGCATCTGGACATGGACTGCTTCAGTATCTAACTCACTCATCAATGACTGAAACATTCTCCTATACTTTGTACTGTCTTTTTGAAAAAAAATAGCAAGTCAAACATTGTTTTTTTCTTACACAATCTGTAGTTTTGGTAACAATGACTCAGAACATAATGACTAATGTTAGATGTGATTCTGCAATTGGACAGCATTTGTTGAACAATGAGATGGAGGAGCATAAGTAGACATACAAAGTGTCCATTGAAAGTAACCTCAAACTGTGAACCTGCAAACACATGGAACATCAAGGATCTGTAACGCATGTCACACTGCTCTTAAAACACGATCGATACCTACACAACTACATGTGGGCAAATGAATCGTCACTGGACGTGGTGCCTCCCGAGTTAGAAAACCTCAGACCCCCTCAAATCAGATTGATTAGCCACTGCATCCCCTTTTATGATACTCTTTACAAAAAGGTCAGAAGGCAATTTACTGTAGTACTGTCAATGTACCATCAACAGTGAATGAAATCCGTTTACTGAAACTGCCACAAAATGCTAATGTTGTACCAATCAAATTGAAATGAAGCTTGTTTTTAAAAAGGACAGTGTATGCACCAATACAGGAGACCAAAGTCATGGAGGCTCTCAGATGGCTCAAACAAAACAACACATTGTACAAGGATAAAATAACCTGTAAGGATTGGGAGAGCCAATGGCAAAATGCTGACCTATAGAAAGCAATAACTCATTGACCATCCGAAATTATAGCTACACTTCAACCAGATGATGTACAACGCACAGATGGACCACCAAATACCATTGCCGTTATATACAATCTTCATGAACTGTGTCAAACGATTATCACGGTTTGTGGCCTTTAGCAAGGAGCCACAACTGTAACAAAATTGATATTCCCGATGATAGGGATTGTTCTTTTCATGCAGTTTCTGTCTTGCTAGCTGCAGCACTTAAAATAGGTGGATTTGGACAAACATTTGTACACAGATAAGCCATGGCGAAGAAACATTGATCAGTTTTTGATTGAGATCAGTATCCGCAGTTTACCATCCGTGAATTTTTGAAGGATCCTTGAATTCTGTCCTATCAGTCTTTGCTTTGAAGTCAATAAGGATCCAGATCGTTGCCATCACAAATACACAAAATTTGAAATGTCTCTGGAATATTGAAGAACACCTGATTTTAAAATTATGTTGAATAAAATGTTATAATGAATAATTGAATAAATGTAATAATATAGTTTAACACTGAGTGCATACCTCCACCATACTTAATGTGCTTTTCATTTGTCCTTGTAAATGTTTTTCACACCTTCCTCAGGCTCTTGATAATCATTTGAATATTGTGGAGATCAGAAATGCTCAAGCGTGGACTAACCAAGATTCTGCAAGTTTACCAGAATTTCTGTTGTTCAATTCTATCCTTCTAGAAATAAGTCCCAGTGTGGGGTTTGTTTTTTTTTTGCTCTCGTTAACCCTATGATCATTACTTGCAGGACTTGTAGTCAGTGACTCTAAAGGGGATGCAGGAGCACAGGTACCCGGGTGTACATGTACACACGTCATTAAAAGTGGCAGGACAAGCTGAGAGAGCAGTTATTAAAGCATACAGTATCCTGTGCTTTCTTGATAGGGGCACAGACTACAAGAGCAAGGAGGTTATCTTGTATAAGACACTAGTTAGACCTCAGCTGGAGTACAGCATACAGCTCTGGGCACCGCATTTTACAAAGGATGTGAAGGCATTGGAGAGAGTGCAGAAGAGGTTTACGAGAATTATTTCAAGGATGAGAGACTTTAGTTATGAAGGTAGATTGGAGTTGTTGGGATTCTTTTCTCTTTTGGAAAAAAGGTGGGTGAAGGGAGATCTCATTTAAGTATTCTAAATCAAGAGGGTCCTGGACAGAGCAGATAGGGAGAAACTATTCCCAGTGGTGGAAAGATCGAGAATGAGGGGTCACAGATTTAAAGTAACTGGGAAAAGAAGAAAAGCTATATGAGAAAAAAAAATCACACAGCGAGTGGTTAGGGTCAGGAATGCACTGCCTGAGAGTGTGGTGGAGGCAGCTTCAATCAAGGCATTCAAGAGGGATTATTGATTATTTGAAAAAAAAAACAAATGTGCATGGTTACAGGGAGAAGGTAGGAGAATGGCACTAGGTGAAACGCTCATTCACAGAGCTGGTGCAGACACAATAAGCCAAATGGCCTCCTTTTGCGCTGTAACAATTCTGTGATTTATCTCTTCTCCCAGATCTCCTGTTATGGAACCCCACTTAGACACTGACCTTCCAACGAGCATGTGGCTTTCTTGTTCATCCCACTAAAATGTACGCTTCACACTCATCTATTATCTGGCACTTACATGCGCATCCTGCATCCCCTTTAGAGTCACTGACTACAAGTCCTGCAAGTAATGTTCATTAATGTCTTGCTGTGTTTTGTTCAGGTGCTGCACTGTATTAACTGCATCCCTTGCATCCCTTACAATTTCAAAATTTGCGGAATGCATTACTTTTAATTCCCAACCCAAAATGTAATGGTAACAACACCAATCCCATATTTTGCCAGAGTAACTACCTTTAACCCTACAATGTTTCCTGTCAGCCAGCTTGCTAATAATTCTATCACTCTCAAACACGTCAAGGAATACTTATTAACGGAAAGATATGAGATTGAGGCAGCATTTATACTTCATATCTCGTGTCTTTCACCCCCATGAACTTCCTTTGGTTCCCTCTTACTACACCCAATCCTGGGGTGAAGCTAAAGGAGGCTGAGGGACAACATGTCAACAGGTTCAGAAAAACTGAAATTAATCTATTCAGAAATGAAATGTGCACATGGTTTCAGCTTCTTCAAATCCGAGGATTTGTAAGTGGAAATCTAAGGATAAGTATCCAACTGTTTTCAATTGAACCATGCTAAGCCCAGTGTTCTGACAAGTTGTATAATTGAGGCAGTAGACAGGGCGCTACACTGTATAGTGGGCGGTTGGAGGTGTCATGTGAGAGGACATGTGGTAAATTAAAGGGAAACGACAGGGTAATAGAGCAGGGTAGCAATTTGAGTAATGGTAACCAGTGTGGCAGGAAGGGACAAGGGTGTACCAGCAGATAAGGCCAGAGATTACAAAAATGGTAGAAAAGACAAATTAAAGGCTCTGCATCTGAATGTGTGCAAGATTCAGAACAAAATTGAGGAATTGTGAGCACAAACAGAAGTAAATCTGTATGACCTGATTGCCAGTAGTTGGTTGCAGTGTGCCCAAGGCCTGAACCTGATTGTGAAAGGGGATTTGACACTTCAGAAAGACAGGAAGCTGGGAACAGGTGGTGAGGTAGCTCTGTTAAAGAAGGATGACATTCCTACAATAAAGAGAGACACGACCTTAGCTCAATAAATATGATGCAAAATCAATTTGTGTAGAGATAAGAAATAGGAGAACTAAGAGGTCACTTGTGGGCGTGGTTTAAAAGGCCACTAACAGTTGTTACACTATAGGACAGAGTACATGGTAACAAAATAAATGGCGTGTGTAAGAAAAGGACTGCAATAATCATGTAATCTACATGTAGGAAAGATGTCTTGCTGCAACTGTAGAGAGCCTTGGCAAGACTGCATCCGGAATATTGTGCACAGTTTTGGTCTCCTTATCGAAGGAAGGATATACTTGCCATAGATGGAGGCAACAGAGGTTCACCAGACTAATATAAAAACAAAAAACTTCACATGCTAGAAATCTGAAATCAAAACAGAAAATGCTGGAAATACACAGCAGGTCTGGCAACAACGAGACGGAAACAGAGTTAACATTTTGAGTCCATGAGACTTCTTCAGAGCTGGAGAGGTAAAAATGTGATGGGTTTTATGCTGTTGAAAAGATGTGGGGGAAGATGGTGTGCAGCAGGTGGAGCAAAGTAGGAGATGAGGAGCGATTAAATGACAAAGAGAGTAGTAATGATAGTATTAGAGACCAAAGCCGATGTTGGTAGCAGCAGAATGATTTGCCCTGTCTGAAGCAAGATGATGCATTAGTAGCAGAACAACGGTCAGCACTTCCTGAAAGCAAAACTTAACAAAAAGATACAGACTAGCATTTGGGGCTGGGTGGGTGGCGTTGAAAAAAAAAATCCAAATGGAGGACAGAGTTCGTGGTCTGAAGTTGTTGAACTCCATGTTCAGTCCAGAAGGCTGTGAAGTGCCTAAATCAGAAGATGAGGTGCTTTTCCTCCAGTTTGCTTGACCTTCACTGGAACATTGTGCAGGCCGAGGACAGAGGATGACAGCAAGATGGCAAATTGATACGGCAAGCGACAGAAAGGTTGGGGTTTATGCTTGTGGACTGAGAAAAGGTGTTCCGCACACCAGTCATCCATTCTGTTTTTGGTCTCCCCAATGTAAGCAGCGAATGCAATAGACTAAAGTGAATCAAATGCAAGAGAAATGCTGCTTCACCTGGAAGAGGTGATTGCGGAGAGTGGTGGTGAAGGGGCAGATGTTACACCTCCTGCAATTTCATGTGAAGGTGCTGTGGGAAGGGGATGAGGTGTTGGGAGTGACAGAGTGGCCCAGGCTGTCAAATTGCAGATTGCTCTCCTGGCCTTTGGATTCCTCTCTACCCCACCCTTGATTTCCCCACTTGGTGGAAGCTCCTCCACAAACAGATGTTGACACTCAGCTAGAGACACAAAGAAAAACTACTGAACAATGAGAGAGGGGGAGGGGTGGGGGGCAGAGAGTTTAAAAATGCTGACCAATGAGGGAGGGGGAAAAACCAAACCCCAAGGTAAATACAGTAACATTTTCAAATGGCACACGATCAGATCTAAAAGCTGCAGGAATCCCCTCCAGTTTGAACACGATTTGCTCTGTTGCCCCTTTGGGGATACAATAAACTCTGGGCCACCGCCCAGACTCTGGAGCAAAAAGGCAGCAAACAGAACAAGAGTAGAAACGAAAGTCGGAGCTTCAGCCCAGACAAAGCGCAATTTTATTTCAACAATATCTCCAACTCCTGCACAAAAAAAATGTTCTGGTGAACATTTCAATCATGAAGCGGCAGAGCAGCGGTTACATTGCGGAAGGGCTGGAAAATCGGATTTGCAAAAAACATTGGCGAATGGGGCAAAAAATGACGTTTCTCAAGTTAAGCAAAGGCTTGATCGTATGATAATGGCGCAGTGTGTAAGGACAGGGAAACGTCAACAGAAACCGTAACACACACACACACACACAACAAAATAGGTCGAATTAACGTTTCAGATCGAGGCGGGATTTCATCAGAAGTGTTGAAAGATAGAAATGGAGGAGCTATTAAGTCAGAGGAAAGGGCAGGAAGAACAAAAGGGAAGGTCCATGCAGGACAGGGGAGACTAAATACTACAAGATTTCATGATGCAACAGCCAAAGAGAGTGGTAAATGGGTCTAGTTAGGAGGAGCAAAACTGTCCAGACGAGACTATGTAACAACCACCTGAATGCAATGAAGGTATAATGAGACAAGACTAATCCAGCAAAGCAAAAACTAGAACAAGATGGAGGCAGAGGTTATGATCTAAGATTGTTGAACCCAATAATATAAAAGCCAAATATTGCAGATGCTGAATCTAAGGTTATTGAACTCAATGTTGATCCCAGAAGGCTGTAACGTACAAGTTGAACGATGAGGTGCAGTTACTCGAGTTAATTGAGCAGGCTTACAACGTTCCACAAAACAGTTCACCATGAAGTTATTATCGATATTCCACCATGTGTTAAATAAGTGACCATTGCAAGAAGGAAAACACCAATACCAGCCTTTCCAATGTCTAACACAATCATATTTGTACAACATTTCAAATAGCATAAAAGACTGTAATAAAACTAACCAACCCATTTCACAGGTATGTAAAAACATAGCTGTACATGGAAAAAGGGAAACAAGAATAGATGGTATGGTGCAAGCAAGCAGCATGGAAGTCGCACCACCTCTGGACAACATGCTGCACAGTGTCATGAAATGCATTGATCTTTTGTCTCCCTGGGGGCTAAATTTGCAGTCTGTGTAGATTGTAATATTTAAAAGGTGCAGGGTGTTCCAATGCCTGTTACAATGATTCCTGCTGAGTAAAAAGGGCGGGACCCTATTGGGAGTGTTTTGATAGGTCCCCAGAGGTGTCAGCTGTGGCTCAGTTCATAGCACCCTCGCCTTTGAATCAGAGGGTTGTGGGTTCATATCCCACTCCCGGAAACCAAGAACTGTGATTGTACTCGAAAAGAGTTGCAATTTCCTCTAAGAAGAGATGTCACCGAAGATGCGAAAATGGAAGAGGAAAGGTGATTCGGGGCACCCCAGCTAAGTTCAAGGGTCAGTACACAGCTCTTCTTGAAGCAGTCAGTTTCAAGAAGTCAGCTTGCAAGTGTCACAGACACAGGGACAGGAACAGGTCTCAGTCAATTTAAGGAAAGCTGTGGGGAGCAGACCTTAAGTGGGCTGTACGCAGTGGTACTCTGATTGGCATGGCCATAGATCTGAAAGTATGCTTGTCAGCTAGTGTTGGACTGTACTGGGGAATCCAGGGAGAATGAATCTCAGAAGGTGAGATTGAAACCCTGTAAGGTGGGCTATTGTTAAAGTGCAAAAGTGGGAGTGACTTTTGGAGAGAATTCCAAGGAGAGTTCTTCAAAGGTGGAGCTGGGAATCCCTCATGGGGCAGAGTTTTAATGAGATTGTTTGACTGGTGTTTACTGATGTCTGGGTGGGTTCTTGAGAAATCCATGGGCTGTGTCTTGGTTGCCTCTGCCATTTACTCTGTAGTGTGGTGTGTTCGACCACAGTTCATCTGTTAATTCACATGTATCTCATACTTACCCTGAATGTTAGAGTGTAAGACAGATTTGAAAATGTTTTATCTTTCTGAACTTGTGTAGTAATATTTGTTTTTGTTTGTTCAAAATACAAGGAATCTCGTGGCTTTATTCCAAAAGAAAGTGTCTTGAATCTCAAACTTTATCTACAAAACGTTATTAGTCCCTAACCGGATCTCCCCCCACTTCCCAGGGTCTGGCCAAGGATTATATCAACAGCAATGCCCAAATCTTATTCTGAGAAATGGCTGTGAACAGAGTGTGGAAAGAGTCAGAATTATAAATGAAAAGAAGGGACATTAATGAAGATAGAGCAATGTTTGGTTTAGAAACCAGGCCACTCTTTTCTGTTGCAATGTATCCAACACAAACACACACACAGCCCTCCCTTCTAGCTGTTTTCTGGCTCGGACTCACTCTTTAATCTTCTCTCTGCTCTAAATCACAATAAGGTAATAGCAATTATAGTCTCCACTTACACATTCAAATATATTTTATTTCCTCGTCTTCCTCAAGTTACATTGACCTGAACCATTCAGTTTTGCTTCCCTTTCCACAGATGCTGACTAAGTGTTTCCAAGAGCTTTCAGTTTTTTTTCAGATTCCCAGCATTTTGCTACATTGTTTGAGTGTATATGTGCGCACACTTGCACATGGTGATCATGTCATACTGGAGTAATGTAATTCCTTCTGGAGTCTGCAGTCAAATGAGAAGGATGAGGGTTTGCTATTGATTTTATCTTGTCCATGATCAGTTGCAGGCCATCTGGAGCATGCAGGTTGACTCAGAGTGGCCAGGGCAGGAGTCTTCCAGGATGTTGTGTCTGCAGCTTCTCTTTTTTTCCCGATAATTTGCTGGATTCCTGACATTCAACATAGGAGTGTCTGGTCATATAGTACATTTCCAATTGCACTACAGCCACCTCCAATGGATGTGCTGCATGGCTATCATCTTACATGTTTAGAAGGATGCCCAGCCATGACGAATGCTTTAGAGAAGGTGCAAAAAAGATTCACAACCATGATTCCAGGGCTGAGGAACTTGAGGTGGATAGATTAGAGAAGCTGGGACTGTTATTCTAAGTGATGTGAGTCCCACACTTCTGTGCAATCGAACCATTCCTTAGCGGAAGCATTGATTCTTCATTTGGCTACCCAACATTACAAATATCACTAAACCTCATGTCTCAAACCTGCTGCAGTCTTTGACAGAACCTCTAGCTCGTACATCTGAGATTAACAAACGGTGTATGTTAAAGTTACTCACACAACAGCTGGAATAGATCCAGGAACCAACCAACTTCTTCCCAAAAAATATACTTTATAGATAAAAATTTGCAAAAGAAAACAGTTCAAGTTTGACATCATATTTGAGATTGTTATCGTAAATTGGTCGTCAGTGTAGTCATTAGCACACTCAAGGTTGTTCAGTAAGTGCTGCCCAATCACGGGATCACATTGGACAGTTTTGCAAGTGTGTGCTGGTTGTGTACTCTGCCTATTATGAGCAACCAAAGGAACAGGCTGTTTGATTCCATCAGCTAATCGCTGAGACATATATGGCAGTAAAACTGCTTTTTAAGTGAAACATTTTGCTGCCGGTGGGCAGTAGGCATTTTATTTTCAACTGTGTGGTATTTTGAAACATTCATCTCTAGCGTAGCTAGAATTACATTCTGCAATATTCTACAGGTTGAGTATCTGTTATCCGACATCCTCGGGGCCAATCGCATTTCGGATTTCAGATAATTTTGATTTTTGGGATACCACATATGGAACTGGGCCTACTTACATTACAATAGTCCAAGCCTAAATTGAATAAAATGGCCAGAAAAGTAAGATGTATCACTGAATAATAAATGCAGGGTACCTGTCATACTACCCATCCATGGCAATTCTGCTTGTAGGAGAGGGTTCAGAGTGTCGATGTTCTCTCCTGGGAGGCATTCTTTAATACTTTCCCCAGCTTCATTTGCATCATCAACATTGGCTTTTCTTTCATAAGTTTGTCTTTTGATTGACATTATTTCTTGCTCACTTATAATTGCACATTCTTCGAGTGCATCTATCAACCTGTCACACATCTTAAGAATATCACCTATGGACACTTTCTCTACTGGGTTCACTCATCAACACTGTATTTATCAAGTTGATCTTGATGTAACACCATTCCTGCAATCTCCCTGTCAGTCGAAGAATGCACATTGGGAGCATTGTTAACGGTGTTAAACACTTCTTCAATATCCTCAGCCTCCAGTGTATTCACACATTCCATTCATATGCATCTAGAATACTCAAGTAGCTAGTTTACCAGAATTTTTTCCCTTGTTCACATGAAAATCTTCAAAGTTCTTTGTCAATATTATCGTTTCGATGAACACTGCTGCAGGCCAAAGGTTGTCCCACCGTGGGTTGGTGTCTTTATCAACAAGGCACCACACATTAGCAGATACATAGATGGTGTCAGGGGGAGCTAGTGGTATAGTGGTATTGTCACTGGACTAATACTCTAGTGACACAAGTCAATGCTCTGGGGACCCAGGTTGAAATCCTACCAAGACAGATGGTGAAATTTAAATTCAATCAAAATGTGGAATTTAAAGTCTGATAATAGCCATGGAACCATTGCTTATTGTTGTAAAAACCCATCTGGTTCATTAATGTCCTTTAGGGGAGCAAATCTGCTGTCCTTACCTGGCCTACATGTGACTCTGAACAAGGACAATAAAGGCTGGTCTAATCAGTGATGCCTATGTCACATGAGTGAATTTTTTAAAAACTGTAAACTCCTTTTGGAAGCCTTCCACCCCCCAGGCCTCTGTCATAGCGCCAAATATACTATTCAAGAAGGAGTCTTTATATTTACATTTCATGATCCGAAAATTACCTTGGTCCATTGACTGAGTTAATGACGTTACTTTGGGGGAAAAGTAAACAGCGAAAACATTGTTCTTCACCAACAGTTCAGCAGGAGAATGTGCTTAACCATTGTCCAGGAGCAACATGATTTCACAGCTACCCAACGTGCCTCTGGTACAAAGTGGTTGTGAAATCAATCAGAAAACATGTCCCTGGTTACCCTCATTGGCAGAATAGTGAACAGGTAATGTCCGAATCCTTTTGAAGCATCTGGGACGTTTGCTCTTCCCAATTACAGACAATTTACATTTGCGTGTGCCGGCTGCATTGGCACAACCAAGGACAGTCAGCCTGTCCTTAGCACCCTTAACAACTGTTGGTTGTCTCCTCAGCCGCCGTTAGCATTTTCCTCGGGGTGTATCACCAGAGCAGAGGTGTGTGTTGATCACTGAAACAATTGGGGAGGGTGCGGTTACATGGGGCCAGAGAAAGCAGTCACAGATGAGGCTGTGATGGAAGGAGCAGTGGATGGATGCAGAGCCCGGGAGGGGGCAACATTCAGACACAGGCATTCATCATTTCGAGAGGCACTGGCGGAAATTTCCCCACAGTCAGTCCGCATCTGAGGGACAGTCAGTAGCCCTGAACAAAACTACTCCACGGGAACACGGGCCAAGCATTTGACATCCTTTCCTTTTGCCCAGGATGCTTCATTTTTGTCACATCATTGTCCCACTGTACATTCTGAAACTGAGATGCATTTCTTCCAAGTAGCACTCTCCGATTTAAAAGAAAGCCTGACTGTATAGATAATTCCACCTCCTCCACCACCATCACCCCACCCCCACCCAAGTAATTCAAACCCAAAACATTGAACACTGATCTTGTTGAATTAATGGGTAAAAATTATCAAGTCATGACTTGTAATATTTGATATTTGTTGAGCAAGGTGACTTGTGATCCTCAGCAAGAAAACATTGCAGAATCATTGGCGGCATTTTAAATTGCAGAAAAAATGTAAGGTGCATTTGGTGAGCACCCTGGCCAGGAGCCTCTTAGACCTGAGTACCTTTTCCACCCAGTCTCCTCTCTCTGAGGACCCATGTGAAGCTGGTTTGCCAGTCAAAACCCAGCTCCCAGCTTCACATCGCAATGCTGGTTATAATCCAGCATCATTTTGGCAATTGCCCCGGGTTACTAGCTCAAAATAACCTGACGTGGTTCCTCTTAATGTGGACCTGTGCAGAGATTTAGGTGAGAAAGGGATTCAGTGTCAGTGTGAAAGGCTGATGAGTCAGCTGGGGTTCAGCGTCTGTGTAAACTGGGTCCAGAGGAGATAGGATACTTGGAGTAACTGGTGAGCTAATTTTGGATAAGCGTTATTTGTTGATAGTAGAAATGTCACGTTGTCTCTCCCATTTCTAACAAAACCTTAAATCCGATAATTCTGAAGTATAAAAGGAATTAAAATTGCTAATTCTTTTCTGCAGGACAGGCTCCAAGGAAATGCATAACCAATCTTCCACATTTGAGTTTCCTGTTCGTGCTTTTGTTTATTTATATTTTCTTAGAACCTACATACGAATTAGGAGCTGGAGTAGGCCACTCAGCCCCTCGAGCCTGTTCTGCCATTCAATAAGATCATGGTTGATCTGAATGTAACCTCAACCCCACATTCCTGCCTGACCCCCGATAACCTTTCACCTCCTTGTAAATCAAGAATCTATCCAGCTCTGCCTTAAAACTATTCAAAGACTCTGCTTCCACCGTCTTTTGAGGCAGTGAGTTCCAAAGACTCACCACCCTCTGAGAGAAAAAAATTTCTCCTCACCTCTGTCTTAAATGAGAGACAACTTATTTTTAAACATTGACTCCTAGCTCTAGATTCTCCCACAAGAGAAAACATCGTCTCCACATCCACCCTGTCAAGACCCCTCAGGATCTTAAAGGTTTCAATTAATTCACCTCTTATTCTTCTAAATTCCAGTGGATGCAAGCCTAACGTGTCCAGCCTTTCCTCATAAGACAGCCTTCCCTTTCCTGACATTAGTCTAGTAAATCTTCTCTGAAATGCTTCTAACTCTTTTACGACATTCTTTAAATAAGACCAGTACTGTGCACAATATTCCAGATATGGTCTCACCAGTGCTCTGTACAACTGAAGCATAACCTCCCTACTTTTGTAATCAATTCTCCTCACAATAAATGATAGCATTCTATTAGCTTTCCTAATTACCTGCTGTAACTGCATATTAACATTTTGTGATTCATGCACAAGGACACCTCTGAATCTTAGCTCTGCAATCTCTCACCATTGAGATAATAAGCTTCTTTTTTATTCTTCCTGCCAAAATGAATAATTTCACAATTTCCCACATCATACTCCATTTGCCAGATCTTTGCCCACTTAACCTATCTGTTTCACTTTGTAGCCTCATTACATCCTCTTCACAATTTAATTTCCTACCTATCTTTGTGTCATCAGCAAATTTACTAACCATTCCTTTGGTCACTTCATCCAAGTCATTTATATAAATTGTAAACAGTTGAGGCCCCAGCACTGATCCCTGTGGCACACTACCCATCACATCCTGCCAACCATAAAAAGACCCATTTATGTCTACTCTCTGCTTCCTGTTAGCCAGCCAATCTTCTATCCTTGCCAATATGTCTCCACCTGCACCATGAGCTTTTATTTTCTGCAACAACCTTTGATGTGGCACTTTAGCAAATGCTTTCTGGAAATCTAAGTACAGTATATCCACCGGTTCCCCTTTATCCTCAGCACATGTGATTCCTTCAAAAACTCTAATAGATTGGTTAAACATGATTTCCCTTCTGCAAAACCATGTTGACTCTGTATGATTCCCTTGAATTTTTCTAAGTGCCCTCCTATAACATCTTTAGTAATAGCTTCTAATATTTTCCCCATGACAGATACAAGGCTAACTGGCCTATAGTTTCCTGCTTTCTGTCGCCCTCCCTTTTTGAATAAAGGAGTAAAATTCACTATTTTCCAATCTACTGGAACCTTCCCCAAATTTAGGGAATTTTGGAAAATTAAAACCAATGCATCAACTATCTCACTAGCCACTTCTTTCAAGGCCTTAGGTTGAAGTCCATCTGGAACTGGGGATTTGTCAGCCCGCAGCCCCAACAATCTGCTCAATACCACTTGCCTGGTGATTGTAATTTTCCCAAGTTCCTCCCTTCCTTCCATTTCCGGATTTACAGCTATTTCCAGGATGTTACTTGTGTTCGCTATAGTGAAGACCTAAGCAAAATTGTTTAATTCATCCACCATCTCTCTACTTTCCATTATCAAATCCCCACACTCATTCTCTAGAGGACCAACACTCACATTGTTAACTAATTTATTTAAATATTTATAGAAATTCTAACTACCTGTCTTTATATTACTAGCTAGCTTTCCCTCATACTCTAATGATCTCTCCTTATTAATCTTTTTGTCATTCTTTGCTGTTCTTTATATTCTTTCCAATATTCTGACCTGCCACACGTCTTTGCGTAAGTATATGCTTCCAAGTCAAAATTATTGTTTGCGCCATAAGTTACAAAACCTGTTTTCACAAAAGTGAAATGTTCTTGAGGATACAGCACTTTTGGATTCTGTCCAAGTTTTGACACTGATTCAATGGAAGATAATGAACGAAGGGATAAGACAACATTATTAATTTGCACTATGTTAGGCTAGTTAATCAGTGCGCTGTCTTTCACACATATCGATTATGCTCCAACCCGGAAATGAACTGCTGACCCCATGATCGCAAAAACTCCATTCCTGTAACATTGTCCAGCTTTGCCCAGACTTCAGCCCGACTGACACACTCAGCCATCACTCTGACTCCAGTCCTGACTATTACAATGTTCTCATCGCCAGTAACCCGCCCACCGCCCAACATAAACTTCAGTTCATCTGTAATTCTACCGCTTATATCCCACCTCTTGCCAAGTCCCTGTTACACATCATCCCCGTCCTCACTAATCTACAGGGGAACAAAGCGAGTGGCCTGTCAGATCCTCAGTCAAACGGAATCTCTGTCTCTGCTTCCCGCCACACTTACAGACACTAGTCCTTGTATATGGGAGCTAATGGCAGCGGCCTTCCTTTGCCGGCCTTATCTAAACCTGTCATAATCTTGTCCACCTCTATTAGACCCACCACCTTCGCTCCAGGGAGAACAAGCCTAGCTTCTCCAACCTAACCTCAAAACCAGTGGGGGTTAAGCCCAGGGCCACCCAGCAATTCAAAGAGAAATTTGGGCGGCACAGAGGGGTGGGACCAGAAAGGAAGGGAGAAAAAGACTTCCCTTTTAAAAAAAATATTGAAGGAGACAAACTGAGTGAAGCGTTGAGAATGCCTTGGGAACAGCTCAGGACTGTTTTGCCGTGAAGATGCCTGAGTTTTGGAGAGAGCAGAATGAGGGGTCAGCCTGAGAGGTGAAGGAGTGGCGCCACCAAATGGGAAATATCCATACTGCAGGCAGCATTCCCTCAGTGAGTTCGAGCGAGTCTGCCTCACACCCCATCACCCCCACGACCACACCGTGACCTCCAATAAACCCCCTGCCGTGTCCCCACTAACATTATCCTGAACCCCAATAATACCCCGGTGTCCCCAGGATCATTATCCTGAATCTCAATAATACCCCGGTGCCCCCAATACCATTATCCTGAACCCTAATAACCCCCCTTCCCAACAACATTACCCTGAACCCCAATAATTCCCCGCCCCCACTGACATTATCTTAAACACCAATAACCCCTGTACCCACTAACATTACCCTGAACCCCAATAATCCACCAGTGCCCCCAAAAATATTTTCCTGAACCCCAATAACCCCTGCCCCCAATAACATTACCCTGAACCCCAATAATCGCCCAGTCCCCACTAACATTACCCGGAACCCCAGTAACCACCCCTGTTTCCCCACTAACATTATCCTGAAAACCAATAACCCCCACATCAACCCCAATAATGGACCTTTTAATTCTCTCCTCGGATACTCCCCAGGGCTCTAATCACCTCTCCTGGAGACAACAAACTACATCAGAAACAACAGAAAATGCTGGAAAATCTCAGCAAGCCTGGCAGCATCAGTGGAGAGACAGACAGAGTTAATGTTTCGAGTCTCTATGACCCTTCTTCAGAGCTGTATTTAGCTTTTACAATAAACAACATCTTTGTGACTCCAAAAACTTCCTCAGCAACCTTACCCCAACCACCAAGTTCTAACTGTTGCTCCAAGCGGGAGAGCCTGGACAAACTGCTATCACCTGACGAACTGACTAAGGCCCTTGAGTCCTTCGAGAAGTGTAAGACTCCCGGAAGCAATGGCTTACCGGCTGAGTTGTATTCGGCTCTGTGGGACTGGATCAGCCCAGACCTGCTAGAAGTGTACGAGAGTATGCTCCTGGCTGGTAGTGTGTCAGAATCCATGAGGAAAGGCATCATCACCCTCATCAACAAGCACAAGGGGGAAAGGGAGGAAATTACAAATTGGCGACCCCTCTCACTGTTGAATGTGGACTATAAGATTCTGTCCAAGGTCATCGCCAATCGGGTCAAGTCTGCTCTGGAGTTGGTGATCCACCCTGACCAGACCTGCACTGTGCCCGGCAGGAAGATCTCAGTCAGCCTTGCACTGCTCAGGGATACGATTACCTATGTGCAGGACAGGGGTGTGTATACCTGCCTCATCAGCCTGGATCAGGAGAAGGCCTTTGACGGAATATCACACACCTACATGGTGGATGTGCTCTCCAAAATGGGGTTTGGGGAGGGATTCCGCAACTGGATCCAACTGCTCTACACTAACATCAGTAGCGCAGTCTCAAATCAACGGGTGGTAATCAGAAAGCTTTCCAATTAAATCTGGAGTCAGGCAGCGCTTCCCTCTCTCCCCTGTTCTGTTTGTGTGTTGCATAGAACCATTTGCTGAGTCCATCAAGGCATAAGAGGAGTGACGATCCCAGGCAGTGGAGGCACTCAGGTCAAAGATTCCCTGTACATGGACGACGTCACCGTCTTCTGCTCGAATCTGCTGTCGGTGCGCAGACTGATAAACATCTGCGACCAGTTTGAACTGGCCTGGGGAGCCAAGGTTCATCATGGGAATAGTGAGGCCATGTTCTTTGGGAACTGGGCATACTGATACATTGTCCCCTTCGCCGTCAGGTCAGACGGCCCGAAGGTGCTGGGGATGTGGTTCGGAGGGACCGGGGCATGTGTTAGAAACTGGAAGCAGCGAGTGTCTATGGTGGAAAGAAAACTGGGCATGTGGCAGCGACTCTCCCTCTCCATTGCGGGTAAGAACCTGGTCATCAGGTGTGAGACACTCTCGCTGTTGCTGTATGTGGCGCAGGCCTGGCCCATTCCAGACTCCTGAGTGATGGCGATCACCCGAGCCATCTTTCGCTTTATCTGGAGTTCGAAAATGGATCGTGTCCACAGGGATGCGGTGTAGAAGCCTCTAGATAATGGGGAGAAAACGTGCCAAACATCACCCTCATCATGATGGCCACCTTTGTGTGCGGCTGCATCAAGCTGTGTGTAGACCCTCAGTACGCAAACACCAAGTGTCACTCCTTGCTGAGGTTCTACCTGTCCCCGGTGTTGCGAAGGATGGGTCTGGCAACGCTGCCGCGGAATGCTCCAAGTAGTTGGACCGTGCCGTACCACCTGTCCCTTGTGGAAAAATTGATGCAGAGAAACTCCTTTGACCACAAGTCCATCAGGCAGTGGTCGGCACGTAACGTTTTAGAGTCCCTGCAGGAAAAGGAGATGTTGGATCCTGTCGATGGTTCCCCGAGCAGTCTGTCAAAGTCATGTGGCAGAATGCCTCATCGCCAGAACTTTCCAACAGGCACCATGGTGCCTCCCCGTCAGATCCTTCCTACAGGCCAAGAATCTCACCCTCTTTGCCCCTTGCCCTCGAGGTGGCTGTGTGGTGGTGGGGTGGGGGGGTGGGGGTGGCGGGCAAGAGGCTTTTGTTCACCTCCTTGTTGATTGTGCCTTTGCAAAGAAGGTCTGGAGAGAGATGCAGTAGTTTTTGCCGAGGTTCATCCCGAGCAGTGCTGTGACACAAGACTCTGTGCTTTCAGCGCTGTTCCCAGGGACACACGCCGAGACAAACACCAACTGCAGCTGGAGGATCATCAACTCGGTGAAAGACACTCTTTGGTCTTCATGAAGCTTGTTGGTCTTCCAGTGCATAGTTGTCCCCGACCGTGTGTTGCAGACTGGCACATTCCAAGGTCCAGGGCTATGTGCAGAGAGACACATTAAAGCTTGGGGCAGCCGCTGCAAAGGCCCAATGGGGATAGGTCGCTGACTAAGACCTTTTGCCATAGTGCACCAAGAGACTGGGAATTGTATAGATCCCTCGGGCTGTACGGCTCACATTGAACGTATGCAGTGAATACTAAATGTATTATAATTGTATTGAAGCACCTCAGAGTGCAACAGGATGTGTGTTGATAACTCCAATATCATTGCACTGTCTGACTGTCTGTAATGACCATATTGAAATGACTGTAATATTCATTGATTGTATTGAAGCACCTCGTGATCCATGTCTAAAAGTTGAATTTGATACACTTTTTGTGATGGCGATTTAGAAATGTTTTGTAATGTTCTTCCAGATATTTAATGAATAAAGTATATTTGTCCAAAAAAGAGGTGTTTCTCCCAGGATGAGGTCAGCCCATTGCACTTCGAGTGTGCTGACACCTGCAATGTCCCCAAATGCGGGATTCTCGACTGTAAAATTTGTGGGAGCGGGAGGACTGCATTTGCGCCCTCCCCTGATTAACTAATTAATGTCAGAATTTACTGTAACATATTTGTTCACCAACAGAGACCGCTGTTGCATGTTCTACAAAGTACTCGAAAAATTAACACATAAAGGACACATGTATGTGGAGAAGCAAACAGTGTTAACGTTTCGAAGTCCAAGATCGTCAACATCCGCAGTGTTTTGCTTTTATTTTAACATTGGCATTTGAGGTCGCTCTGCACTCACTGCATTTATCATGATTTCCTCTTTGCTTGTGTACTAACGTCGAACGGCCAGCAGAGGGTGGCATAAGCAAGAGAAACGGTTTTGAGGAAAAGACGGTTTTTAAATTCATTCACCCAGAAACAAATGAGTCCCCCATTGCAGCAGCGAGCTGCTTCTAAAATGTCTTTAGGCTTTTAAATCCCAATGCCAAATCGGCTCCTGAAATGATATTTTTCATTTTTCATTTATTATTTATTCAATTCCCTTTTGAACAGCACCTGGTTCACAGAATGTGAGGGGGCAAGATAATGTTATTTTCGGTCTACACAGGCTGAACACGTCAGGATCAACAACAGAAGGGCTAAAGGATCCCCAAAAGATATTGGGTAACTGGTGCAGAATCAGGTTAAACTTCCGTCTTCATCAATTAGAGTTCATTTCATTTCGACAACACCCTCCATGCCCAAATATCCGTCCCTGGCCTGCTGCAATGTTCCAGTTAAGCCCAACGCAAACTGGAGGAACAGCACCTCATCTTCCGATTAGGCACTTTTCAACCTTCCGGGCTTAACATTGAGTTCAACAACTTCAGCGCATGACCTCTGTCCTCAATCCTCAGCCCCTTTCAGATCCCCCTTTTTTCTAATAATTTGTCATTTTTAAAATATATTTTTTAAAATATATTTTCCTCTTCCCACCAATTTCTATTAATGTTAAATTTATTCCCATCCATTGTTTTATCTCCAGCTTTTAGCCTATTTCGATCCCTTCCCCTCACCCCACCCCCACTCGGGCCATTTGTCACTTCCTCGTCTTGCTTTCTACCCTTAATGTCACTATTAGCACATTCCTTAGATAATATCATTACCATAAAAATCCTTTGTCCCTTTGTCTATGACATGTTTGGCAATCTCTTCTTTGCCTCCACCTGTCACTGGCCCTCTATCCAGCTTCACCTGTCCCACCCCCCTCAACCAGCTTATATTTCACCTCATTTCTATTTTTCTTTAGTTCTGATGAAGAGTCAGACGGACTCGACACTACAACTGTATTCATCTTCATCGATGCCGTCCGAGCTGCTAAGTTTTTCCAGCTCTTTTTGTTTTTTTCACAGAATCCATAGACCACTTCATCAGCAGGTGCAGAGAAAAGGGTACGTTCTGTGATTTTTCAAATGCAGAGCTAGCAGGCAGAATTGTTGTGTTGGTGATCACATCCACTCCCATGGAAGGATTCCAGGAAGATCTGTTAGACAAGCCGAAAAGGTGCAGCATTCAAGAGCGACTGAAGAGGATGGATGTAATTACGAAGTGATCCTCACAGTTTGATGAAACTTACAGGTCCAAAGTACAACCCAGTTGTTGAAGCACACACTAGGAAACCCAAACCTAGCAGGACATGTGGAGGGTGTAGCCTTCTGCATGCACCAAGGAAATGCCCAACTTTTCATCGATTCTGTAAGGCATGTGGCAGAAAGGGCCGTTGGCAGAGGCTGTACACTTGAGCAAAGGCTGATGCAGCTACAAACAGCCGTGCGCTGATCCATACAACCTGCATGCAACAGGTACTTTTCAGTAATGAGGATGGCCAGCTGGTATCCTGCCAGAAACATATACACGAAGCGATTGGCAAACAAGAAAATGACGATGTGCACGATGACATGGAGAGTAAAGAGCACCTATTTCACACCGTCAATCTTGTGGAAAGCATTGATGCCATCTCACCATCTGAAGTGTTTGCCAAGATTTGAATTAGCTGCCCTAAGAAAATTGGTAAGGATTCATTATTGGTCAAGATTGACACAGGGGCAAGTGCCAACATGCTCCCCCTACCAATTCTAAAAGTCACATATCTGTAGACATGGCAAAACCCACTGCTGTGAAACACTCAGCAAACAACAGCTCACGAATTCCATGTGCAGGATCATACTCCTGGACTGTAAGTACAGTCAATCCTCCTGGTGACACAGATGTTCTATATCTTGGAGACTAAAGGTCCAGAGTCCCTAGTTGTACCAGCATGCCATGACATCACACTAGCAACAATCCATGGAATCAATCAGACCTCACAAGGCAGATCAAACTCAGAAACTACACCTGTCACCTCAGTTCATGAACTAAAATCGAAATATCCAGAATGTTTAGACATAATTGTAAATTAAAAGTGAGCTGCAACATTACACTTGCAGGAGAATGCAAATCTGTCAATTGATCCAGAACAAGTCTGCAAGTCTGTCAATTGATCCAGAACATTTTGTGCAAAACAAATGCTAGCAGCTACAAGAAGAATTGCTGAAAGGTGACACTACAGAAACTGTTGAAAACAGATGGCCTGATTCAATTCAGTATCTCCACGAGCACATAAGATCATTTTGGCCATATTGGGACAAGTCAGGCACCTCCCGGTAAGTCATTTCTAAAGGCAGGCAGCTCATCAAACTGGAATCTTTGTGACCTGATATTAGCTTGATCTAATGCCCCAGATGAATGAATGATTTGCACAGTGAAATCCCTAATTCTCAAATGTAGACAGACCAAACAAGATCTGCCCATTGCAATGTTACATCCAAGGGTGACACCTTTAAGTGGAATTATTCTATAACTGGCACAGATCTTGTTTGGCCGACCAGTGCATACCAATTTACGGACTCTTACCCATTCTACTGTCTCAAAGACTAGAGAGCAACTTTTAAAACTGCAAGAGAAGACGGCCAATATCTTGATAAAAATGTGGGTACAGAGCTGCCACGTTTACCTTTGGGACAAGTTCACGTCCAGGGGCCCACAGAAGGGTACGTGGCAACCAGCCGAGGCGTCGAAGATTGGTTCAAACCAGTATCCTATGAAGTCATGACTCAAAAAGGCACAATGGTGAGACATAACTGAGGAGAAATCAGATCTATTTCAGCTCCTCAACCACTGTACATTCCTATTGCATTTAGGAAAAGATCCCTAATGAAACCAGAAACAAAATGCAAGTCTGACTATCCCGCAGGTCACTGTGAGCAATTAAATACACCTCCAGATAAAGTTACCATCATAGGATCTGGGCGTACCAGCAGATTGCCTTTACTCTTCAGGGACTCATAGATTCATCCGTTCGATACGCTCATGTTATACCATTAGGTAACTAAACATGAACAAGTATTCTAAGTAGTTACACTTCTTTGGAAGGGGTTAAAGTACCTTTAAAAAGGGGGAATGCTGTAATATGTCTTTAAGAGTTAGCTGCCTATCATCACTAGAAGGGAAGTCTGTCATGCAATCTAGCTTTAGTTTCACTTTTGATAGTGAGCAGAGCTCACAACAGACAGTTCTGCTGCAGATGCCTTCAATGTTTCTATCCATGTATATCTGTCCCCATGTTCCTCGCCTCAATAAATGAACCCACAGCATATTTACACAATCACTTATGTGCAATTGATGCCTTTATATCATTGTAAAATCACCCACATGGAGTACAAGATAATGTATGTGTACAGGCGAGCAAGGCTCCCCATCAGCACAGGCTGTGTCTGCCCGGTGTCCCTATGTGGTTCACAGAGTGAATGAGGGGGAGAGAGCACTGTGTTAGATAATGTACAGGTGAGTGAGCCTCAGTGCAGCAGCTCAGTGTCTGGTTTTCCTCAATATTTGTGCATTTTCCCCTCAATTATTTTCTGTTCTGTCATTTAATTTTCTTTTCCCCAGACAACATACCAGGGAATGTTTGATATGAAACGAGAATTGTAAATCTATTTGTAATCTGTTTGTGAGTGTGCTGAAGTACCTGAGAATGTTATAGGCTGCATTAAACAAAATAGATTTGTGTTGCACTTTATGTGATGTCAAATTGGAACTGTCGTGTAATTTACCTTAACTTTATGAATAAAGTTTATATTTTGAAAACAATAGTATTACCGTTTCTAGTACCTGTCGAACAGGAATTGATGTTTATCTCGGTGTGCGTCCCTGGGAACAACCTGTAGAGCACGGGGTCCTGTGTCAAGGAACTGCTTAGGAAGAAACTCGACAGAAACCACTGCATCTCATTCCAGACTTACTTTGTATAGACACTTTGCAGCATTTAATCTGTCCTGTTTTCTATTTTATCAGAGACCTTCCCTTCTGTTCATCTCCCCCACCCACCCCACCAACCAATGCATCAACTATCTCACTAGTCACTTCTTTTAAGACCCGAGGATGAAGTCCACAGGATCCGGGGATTTTTCAGACCGCAGCTCCAATTGTTTGCTCAATACCACTTCCCTGGTGATTGTAATTTTCCTGAGTTCCTCACTCCCCTCCATTTCCTGAGATAAAGTGATTTCTGGGAGGTTACTTATATCCTCAATAGTGAAGGTTAATGCAAAATATCGGTTCCATTCATCTGCCATCTCATTATTTTCCACTATTAATTCTCCAGACTCACTTTCTGTAGGATTAACATTCATTTTGGTTAATAAAAACAAAAATTGCAGGAAAAACTCAGCAAGTCTGCCAGCTTCTGTGGAGAGAAGGATAGAGTTAACGTTTCGAGTCCATGGTGACTTTTCTTCAGAACTGAAGAGAAGTAGAAATGTGGTGAAATATATACTGTTTAAGGGGGTGGGACAGATGAAGCTGGATAGTAGGTCAGTGATAGGTGGAGGCAAAGGAGGTATTGCAATAGATGTCATAAACAAATGTTCAAATGGGGTGTTTATGGTGGTAATACTGGCTAAAGGAAGTGCTAATGGTGGCATTAATGATAGAAATCAGGATAAGCAAGTTACATTTGGCCCTCATGGGGGTGGGGTGGAGGGGCGGGGTGATGGTGTGGGAGAAAAGATCAAAATAGGCTAAAAGGTGGGGATAAAACAATGAATGGAAATAATTTTTTTAAATAATAATAGTAATGGGTAGGAAAAAAATGAATGTACATAAATTAAAATTTAAAATTAGATATTTGGAAAAAAGGGGATTAAAATGGGTAAGGATGGAGGAGAGAGTTCATGATCTGAAGTGGTTGAACTCGTTGTTAAGTCCGGAAGGCTGTAAAGTACCTAGTCGGAAGATGAGGCGCTGTTCCTCAATTTTGCATTGAGCTTCACTGGAACATTGCAGCAGACCCATGATGGACATGTGGGCATGAGAGCGGGATGGTGTGTTGAAATGGCTAGCGACAGAAAGTTCTGGGTCATGTCTGCAGACAGACTGAAGTTGTTCCACAAAGCTGTCACCCAGTCGGCGTTTGGTATCTCCATTGTAGATGTGACATCGTTGGGAGCAGCGAATGCACTAGACCAAATTGAGGAAAGTGCAAGTGAAGCACTGCTTCACTTGAAAGGAGTATTTGGGCCCTTGGACGGTGAGGAGTGGGGGGGACAAAAGGGACAGGCATTGCACCTTCTGTGATTGTATGGGAAGGTGCCATGGGAGGAGGGTTAAGGTGTTGGGAGTCATGGAGGACTGGACCAAGGTGTCCCGGAGGGAACAGTCCCTACGGAATGTCGTCAGGGTGGGTGGAGGGAGGATGTCTTTGGTGGTGGCATCATGCTGGAGTTGGCGGAAATGGCAGAAATTTTAAATCCTCTCTGCACTCTCCCCAGTTCCTCTCTCATTTTTAATAATAAATTGACCAGAGCCACGTGCAGTACTGTAAGTATGATCTAACCAAAGTTTGAAATAACTTTAGCTTAACTTCCCTAATTATCAATTTGATCCCTTCAAAAAGAAGCCCTCCTGGTTGGTTTGTTTCTCTTCAGCCTTTCCCTCCCCAGTATTGACTGACTGACTAATTGTTTCTCTCACAGACACACGTACACAGACGCATATATGCGCGCGCACGCGCGTGCACACAGACACACACGTATGCACACATGCACATATAAAGACACGTCATCCATTTATAAATTGTGTTTCTGATTCTGAAGTTCAAAATATTAATGCAAATTATCAACTGCAGTGGGGCCAATACTGATCCTTGTCAAATACTATTTCCCACTTTCTGCCACTCTGAATAACTGCCCTCTGCTTACTACCTGCTAGCAATCCATTCTTCCCTTCTCCCCTGACCTCCATATTTTCTGACTTTATTCAGTAGCCTATTGTAAGAGGCATTGTCAAAGGCCTTTTGAAAATCCAGGTAAATTGCATCTACTACATTACCATTGTCTACTGTCTCTGTTACCTCCTCCTAAAATTTCATTACTTTGGTCAAGAAAGATTTTCCCTTTTGAAATCCATGCTCATGATTCTTTTTTTTTGTTCGAAGCTCTTCCTGTCTCTAGTAGGGATTACATTATTTCTTCTAGCACCAACATTAAGCTGACTGATCGACTATTCCCTAGTCACATTCTGTCCTGCCTTTTTAAGAACAGGAATTACATTCGCTATCCGCCAGTCCTCTAGCACTACACCTTTTCCTCAAAAAAATATTTTGAATCTGCAGTAATACCTCTGCTATCTATTCCCTAGATTTACTTTAAATGTCTGGGCGTGAAACTTCTGGGCCAGGGTTTTATCCTCTTTGAGTTTGATTCGATCCCTTTTCGCTTATTTTAATTGCACTTACTTGAAGACTTAGATTATTAATCAATATCATGTCTACCTGTTCTAGCTCCCTGTTAAATACTGAAATTAAATAATCATTTAATTTACTTAGAAAAATATACTTTATTCATAAAATATCTGAAAGCACATTACAAACATTTCTAAATCGCCATCACAAAAAGTGCAATCAGATTCAACTTTAACACATGGATCATGAGGTGTTTCAATACAATCCATGAATATTACAATCATTTCAACCTGGTCATGACAGTCAGACAGTGCAATGGTATTGGAGTTATCAACCTACATCATGTTGCACTCTGAGGTGCTTCAATACAATCATGATACATTTAGTATTCACTACATACATTCATTGTGAGCCATACAGCCTGAGGGGTCGAGTAATCATTTAATATTTATGCCCTGCCTCTATCCTTATCTGTGGCATTATCCTATCTATCCCTTAATGGTCCTATTTCCATCCCAGCCTTCCTATTTTTATTTATGTGCCTGAAAAATATTTTGTTTTTTACCTTCCTTTTCAGAGTTTAACGTTTCAGAGTAATATCAAACAGTTGAATTTACATATCAAAGGGAAAATTAAAGGAGAATGAAAGGCTATGTGAGGAGAGGGCCATGTAAGATCTAACAGGAGTGGAAAAACATAGAAAAATAGAAGCAGGAGTAGCTCATTCGCCCTTCGAGCCTCCTCCACCATTCAATATGATCATGGCTGATCCTCAATCTCAACGTCATAGTCCAGATCTCTCCCCAGCCCCTTTGACGACTTTAGTGTCCAGATGTCTATCTAATTCCTTCTTCAACATATTCAGTGAATTGGCCTTCACAGCCCTCGGTGGTAGAGAATTCACCACCCTCTGTGCAAAGAGGTTTCTCCTCATTTCAGTCCTAGATGGCATACCCTGTATCCTAAGATTGAGAACCCTTGTTCTAGACCTCGCAGCCAGAGGAAACATCATCCCTGTATCCAGCCTGTCCAGCCCAGTCAGAATTTTACATGTTTCGATGAGATCCCCTCTCATTCTTCTAAACTCGTGTGAATACAGGCCCACTCGACCCAATGTCTTTTCATACGGTATTCCCAGGAATCAGTCTGGTGAACCTTCGCTGCACTGCCTGTATGGCAAGTTTTCTTTCTCCGCTCAGGAGATCAAAACTGCACACAATACTCCAGTTGTGGTCTCACCAAGGCCCTGTATAGCTGCAGGAATACATACTTACCCCTGTACTGAAGTCCTCTTGCAACTGCTTGCTGCACATGCATGCTTGCTTTCAGTGATTGGTATGCAAGGACACCCAGGTCCTTTTGTACATCAACATTTCCCAATCTGACACCATTTAAAAAATATTCTGTCATTCTGTTTTTCCTAGGGAAGTGGTTAACTTCACACTTATCCACATTATACTACATCTGACATATATTTTCCCAATCACTCAATTCGTCTAAATTGCCTTGAAGCCTCTAAACATCCTACTCACCGCTCACATTCCTGCCTTCAAGAAGCCCCCAGCCATTTGTGCATAAGTCTGCTATGTAAAGTAACTGAAGTTGGGGAGGCCATTTGGAATTCCACTGTCTAGTGGGTACTGTGTTAACTTGCTGGTTTTTTTAAATTCTAAAATCTGTTTTGTTCTGTTGCCTTAAAGGGGGATGTGTAGCTGGGAATCAGGTTAATATTAGGAATGTTAGGAGTTGGTATAGGAGTAAGTAATTTGTAGTCTGATTTATGTGTTTAAAATCTTTTATTTTGTTAATAAATACTCTAATTTCATTTTTAAGATCTCTAAAGTCTTAGTGGACACATTATTTCTGAATTTAGTGCACACATCTTCTCGTAATAAATACAAATTGTAAAATCATTGTGATAGAGTGACCAAGTTTCCCGTGTGGATGTGGTCCGCCCGGCACACATCATCTGCCTTGTCATAACACCGACCTCTTGGGAACAACACTGTAAAACTACTCCAGTCTGAAAAATAACCATTCACCATACCTGTTTCTGCTGCTGAGGCAAATTCATATTCATACTGTCACTGCCCATTTTATCCCACGGGCTTCAAATTTTCGTGTTAGCATATTATGTGACTTTTTTCAAATGCCTTTTTGGAAGTCTAGAAATAGCACATTAGCCATGTTACCCTATCAATCCTACCTGTTACCACATTAGAAAACTCAGTCAAGTTGGTTGGGCACATTTCTTTTGAGAAATCCGGGCTGGCTTTCCTTAAGTACTCCACACAATTGTCTACGTGTTTTTTAACTGTGTCCAAGGTTATCACTTCTAAAAGCTTTCCCAGCACAGGGGTTAAACTGTCTTACCTGGAGAGGCTGGATTTATTCTTAGACCGTTTCTGAACAAGGATGAAACATTTACATATCTCCAGTCCTCTGGCTCCTCTCCTCTACCTAAGGGGATTGGAAGATTATGACCAGTGTCTCTGCAGGGAACTTTAATGGAAAATTTAATAGAGAAGTTCAAAATCATGAAAGGTTTTGAGAAAATAGGGAGAAACTGTTTCCAGTGGCAGAAGGTTCAGCAACCAAAGGATACAGATGTAAGGTATTGTTTAAAAAAAATCCAGAGTGAGATGAATACAGATTTTCCCGCAGCCAGTTATTATCTGGAATTTACTGCCTGCCAGTGTGGTGGAAACAATATTCAAAACTAACTTTCAAAAAGGGATTGGCTGTGGGGGAAAAGGAACTGGACTGGGACCAGTTGAATAGCTCTATCAGAGTGCCTCTCTATACAGAGAGGGCTGACTGACCACAGTCTGTGCATTGTGATTTTATGATTTTGCATTGCTTCCCACCTGAAGCAGGCTGGCATTCCCACTGCCCATCTCAGGTCCCTATCCACAGTAGTGATGGCTGAAGTACCAGAGTAAACTTCCGAACAATTTACAGGCAACAGTCACTCCATTTAATCCAGCCAGAAGCTCTTCAAATCATCCAGGTAAATTTGGAATGGGGGCTGTAAGAATCCAGACTCTGGAACAATTTGTAAATAAAACAAACAACATGTTTAGTTTCTGCTTCTCAGATTTAATGATGAACTGTGTCCTTTTTTTAGAAAACTGCTTCTATTCCACTCGTTTTCAGGTTCTTTTGGTTGAAGAACAAATTTACAAATGTAATCATGGACTTCCAATGTAAATTATAATTCTATATAAAAATGATAATATGAACAGGTTACATGTACAGAGAGACTTAATAATGTTTTTAATAAAATATGTAACTACATACTAGTTATTTAAGGACTATTTCACTGACGGGGAAAGTGATGAGACAGAGCAGACAAACCACAGATAAATGATAACTGTGACTCCACTTCTTTTTGCAAAGTATACTTTATTCCTAAAATATCTGAAAGAACATTTCAAAATGACCATCACAGAAATTGCAATGATATTCAAATGATCATGTTGCACTCAAAGGTGCGTCAGTACAAGAGAAAGCCCATGACAAACATTATAATGCAGCAACTGAACTACTTTTCACGTGGTTAACACTGCCTGTTAATGGCATACATACCCGATCAGTTCACACATCACGTTCAATACAGACAGACTATCACATCAGTATTCACAACAGTGTCACATCATTTACATGCTCAAACAGTCTCAAAGCACGTTCACATTTTAGTGTAAAACAAACCGGAAACACCCCTCCAATTTTATTACAGAGTACCCACTTGAATTTGACAGTCTGGGCAATATTTACAGGCGTGTACCAACCGAGTCCAGTTTCTCAGTGTTATTGAAACATGGTGAGAGTTTGAAGAAAGTCAAGATAACAGTTTTATCGCGGTTACAAGAAACAAACCAATAAGAGATTAATATAAACAGAAAATGATGGAAATACTCAGCAGGCCAGACAGCATGATAACGGCACTTGCTCACTGAGTCCAAATTGAAGACGGACGAGTATCACAGCAGCAGCTGGACTTCCACCTCCCCTCCTACCGAAAGGAAATATCAGACTCACCGCTGAAAACCATGACAGCCGAAATGTCCATCACCGTGAAGAAGGGAGAGAATTCGGGAGGTTTGTGGTTGGAAATCTTGACAGCTGCTCATGCAGGAATAACACTCACTCCTGGGAATTTATACAAAGCGGGGAGCTTGTTATTTCCCCCACTTCACTTCCTCACCCTCTTGTGCTTTTCTGTCTCTCTCCCACCCTCTGGAGAAATTATTTCCTGGACCCCCGGGAAAGACTCCCCGGACCCCAGTTTGAGAATCACTGAACTGATTCATCTCAAACAAGCTGATGTCCCACCACCTTCCGCCTGTGGAGCAACATTACAGGCAGGAAGGTCACCGGGTTCCTGCAGTTCACAGCTCATTCTACCCAGTAAGTTCCTCTCTACAATTGAGCTTCTATTTGTTTCTTCTCTCCCCCTCCTTCTTTCCCCCAGCCCTACAGAGGTCCTCGCTGATCTTTCAGTTCCCAGTTCCCACACAGGGTTTATACCCGGAATGTTAACCTGGCTTCTCTCTCCACCTGTGACTGAGACCCACACCCATCAGTTTACAGCTGGCAGGAGGCAGGGAGCCGGTGTGAAATTATGGGATGGATCTGTTAGTGACCTTGAATCCCGCAGATTCTCAACGGGGCCGAGTTTTTCCCGTCGTCATTCCATCCCGGGCGGAAGATGGGAAAGATTCTCCCAGTGAAAGTGTGGGTAAAAGTGTGGAGATGGGACATGTTGTCCGCATTGTAAAATGACACCTGTCCACCCTCATAGTCCAGGAAAACCCCGATCTTCCGGGGATTCACACTCGGGGTGAGGGGGGTCCGTGAGGGGGAGGTGGCGGCAAAATAACCAAATCCGGGAACCAGCCCCACAACCCACAATCCGGACTCGGGGATCAGGGAGATTCCCCCTTTCCTGTTCACAGACTCTCGGGCCACTCCGAGCCCCCACCGAGTCTTCTCCCCCACCTCCACCTCCCAGTAATGTCTCCCTGATGTGAATCCCTCTGATCCCAGGACACATTCCCAGGGATCAAACCTCTCCGGGGTGTCAGGGAGCCGCTGCCGTTTGCCTCCTTGTCTCACACTGGTCCGGTCCTCAGACAGGATGAGCCGGGGATTCGCTGTGTTCAGATCCAGAGTCAGAGAGGCTGGAGCTGGGGGAAAGTTAAAATAACACAGTCAATGATTTAGAGAGAGGGGCTGGGGAGGGGGAGAGAGTGTGAGGAAGGAGCCCGGAGGGGGAGAGGGGGAGAGGAAGTGGAAGAGAGAGAGAGAGAGAGGGAGGCGGGGAGAGAGAGAGAGAGGGAGGCGGGGAGAGGAAGCGGGAGAGAGAGAGAGAAGGAGGTGGGGAGAGAGAAAGAGAGAGGGGGAGAGGGAGCTGGAAAGAGATGGAGGGGGGAGGTGAAGTTGAGGAGAGAAAATGGCAGCAGAGGAGGGAGCAGGAACGTGGAGAGGGAGAGTGTTGGTGGACTGATGGAGAGGAAGAGGTGGCAGAGAGTGAGAGCAGGAGGGTTTGAGAACATGGGAGCAGGAGAGAGAGAGACCAGCATGACAGAGATTGGGAGAGTGGGTAAGAAAGAGAGGGTGGAGTAAAGAGAGCAGGGGATGGTAGGAAATGTGTGCGGATGTGAGAGTGAGATGAAGGGGTAGAGAGTGCAGGGGGCAGGGAGAGTGCGAGGGTGAAAGTGAGATGGAGGGGTCTAGAGTGCAGGGTGGCTGGGAGAGAGGGTAGATGTGAGAGAGAGATGGAGGGGTAGAGAGTGCAGGGGGCAGGGAGAGTGAGATGGTGTGAGAGAGAGAACGAGATGGAGGGGTAGAGAGTGCAGGGGGGCAGGGAGAGTGTGATGGTGTGAGAGGCAGAACAAGATGGAGAGGTAGAGAGTGCAGGGGGCAGGGAGAGTTTAAAGGTGTGAGAGAGAGTGAGCAAGAACTGGAGGGTGAACGCAAATCGGGCAGAGTGAAAAAGAGAGAAGGGGAGGGCTTACAAGGGTGGGAGAGAGAATGTGAAGGTCTCAGAGAGAGTGGGAGACTGCTGAGAATGTGAACGAAAGCAGAAAGGGGAGGGGCGAAAGTGCAGAAGAGGAAAGGGAGAGCGTGGGAGGAGGGGAGGGCGTGGGAGAGGTATAGCGGAATGATGAGGAAAGGGGGAAGGAGAGAGAGTGCCTGGATCGGTGGAAGAGAGGGCGAAATGGGCCTGACAGGGACAATGGGTGGGGAATGGAGGTAGAGGGCGGGAGGGACTGATATTAGATCGAGCAGGAGCATTGTTGAGAGGGTGAGTGCATGGCAGGAAGAGGGAGAGTGTGTGTGGAAGGGGAGAGAGAAAGATTGTGGGAAGGGCAGAGGTAATAATGAGCGCAGAAGTTAAAGAGGCAAAGAGAAAGGGAGAGTGGGAGGTGAGTGAGAGAGTGTGGGGACAAGGGGAGTGAGAAAGTGTGGGTGGAGAGAAGGATGGGGGAGAAGAGGGAGAGCGTAAGGACGGGAGAGCATGAGTGACAGGGTGTGGAAAGAGATAGTGACGCAGGGAGAGAGAGAGTATGAGAGAGGGAAGAGAGATTGTGAGAAGGAGAGCGGGAAGGGGAAAGATTAAGTTTGGGAGAAAGCGGGGAGGAAACAGCAGGCTGGAGAGAAAGAGAGCTGGAGAGAGTAGGTGGGGAGTGATACTTCTGCGAAACAGGTATGAAAATGTCACCACACAGATTGTTTACAATCTGATCCTGTAAGGTACCAAAGAAAATTAAATTACAAGAACGCTATGATTAGGAGCAGGGGTAGGCCATTCGGTCGATAATGGCTGATCTGATTGGATATATTCAATGACCCAGCCTCCACTGCTCACCGGGGAAGAGAATTCCAAACACTAACCACCCTCTGACAGAAAACAAATTCTCCTCATCTCAGTCTTAAATGGGAGACTCCTAATTTTAAAACTGCCCCCTAGTTCCAGATGCCTCTCCAAGGTAAATGTCCTCTTGGCATCCACCTTGTCAAATCCCCTCAGCGTCTTACATGTTTCAGTAAGATCACCTCTTATCCTTCTAAACTCCAATGAGTAAAGGCCAAACCTGTTCAACCTTTTATCATAAGATAATCCATTCATCCCAAGAATCAGTCGAGCAAATCTTCTCTGAACTGCGTCTTATGTAAGTATCTCATTTCTTAAGTAAGGAGAGCAAAATGGTACACAGACTTCAGATGCAGTCTCACTAAGATCCTGTACAGCTGTAGCAACAATTGCATAGTTTAATACTCGATTCCACTTGCAATAAACATGAACATTCCAGTTACCTTACTAATCACTTGCTGTACCTGCAATTAATTTTTGTGATTCATGTACCAGATTGTCCAGATCCCTCTCTACTGTAGAGTTCTGCTGTCTCCCTTGGTACATTGCGAGGCCAGACCCCAAAATGTGTTACAGTCCCAGGCAAGACCCTCAAATTTGGTTATGATCTGCTTAGTGACCATTAACTTTTTTATGTTAGTCGACCAAATTTGAAATCCCAGTTGCTTACTAACAGGATAAATCCATAAGATTCCATGCTTTGAAACAAACAGAAGAATTTTACTAAACAAGAGTCAACAATGCAAACAGATAATATTATCTCTTATATTCTATCATAAAGAATTAACATGAGGTAAACATTAATTAACAGGAAAACTGCGGTCGAACACACCACAAACCACATGTTTAATGACAGAGACGAGCAAGGCAAATCACATGAACCTGCTCATAATCTGCCCAAATGTCAATTATCACCATTAAAAACCCCCCGGAATAATGGAGGATCAAAGGACAAATATCAACAAGGAACTGCAACACAATATTATTAGTTAAAAAAAAAGTACAAGAGAAATTAATGGGACTTAAAGGAGATAAATCCCCTGGACCTGATGATCTACATCCCAGAATGTTGAATGAGGTGGCTGTAGAGAAAGTCGGTGCATTGGTGGTCAACTTTCAAAATATGAGACGCTCTGGAATTGTTCCTGCAGATTGGAAGGTGGCAAATGTAACCCCACTATTTAAGAAATGAGGAAGAGAGAAAACAGGGAATTACAGACCTGTTAGCCTAACATCAGTCGTAGGGGCAATGCTAGAGCCTAAAATAAAGGATGTGATAACAGGACACTGAGAAATAATGGGAAGCTTGGGCAGAATCAACATGGACTTGATGAAAGGGAAATCACGTTTAACAAACCCCTGTTGGAGTTTTTGGAGGATGTAACTACGAGAATAGGGAAGGGGTAACTGGAGGATGTCATTTATTCAGGTTTTCAGAAAGCTTTAGATACGGTCCCACACCAGAGGTTTGCAAACAAAATCAGAGCAAATGCAATTCAGTGGAATTTACTGGCATGGATTGAGAACTGGTTTATGAACAGAAAACACAGAGTAGAAATAAATTGGTCATTTCCAGGTGGACAGGCTGTGACTAGTGGGGTATCGCAAGGGTCAGTGCTTGGGCCCCAGATATTCACAATCCATATCAATGATTTGGATGTTGGGATTAAATGTAATATTTCCAAGTTTGCAGATGGAAGTGTCAGTTGTGAGCAGGATGCAGAGATGATTGAAGGAGATTTGGAGAGGCTCAGTGAGTGGGCGAAACTGTGGCAGATGGAATTCAAGGTGGAGAAATGTGAGGATATCCACTTTTGTGGGAAAAACCGAAATGTAGGGTATTTCTTAAATGGAGAGAGGCTGGGAAATGTTAAGCATAAAAGGGACTTATGTGTCCATGTTCATGAGTGGACAAAAATGTGGCAGATGGAATTCAAGGTGGAGAAATGTGAGTATATCCACTTTTGTGGGAAAAACCAAAATGTAGGGTATTTCTTAAATGGAGAGAGGCTGGGAAATGTCAAGCATAAAAGGGACTTATGTGTCCATGTTCATGAGTCACTGAAAGCCGGTACAGCAAGGAATTTAGAAGGCAAATGCTATGTTGGCCTTTATTGCAAGATGATTTGGTTACAGGAGTAAAGGTGTCTTACTACAATTATATATAGCCTTGGTGAGACTGCATCTGGACTAATATGTGCAGCTTTGGTCTCCGAACATGAGGAAAGGTATATTTGCCATAGACTGAGTGTAATGAAGGTTCACAAATAAATTCCTGGAATGGAGGGATTGTCCTGAAGATGCAGAAAATTTGGATTTATTTTAAAGTGCCAGCTAGGACCAGCATCTAGGTTTCCAAAGCATACACAGACAATCACAGCCTTACATGAAAGCTAAAAACTTGTACAAAGGGTTCAGCTGTAAATTTGCAATTAGGAAATGGGAGACACACATGGGCAGGGACTCAGGATGACTGGATCAAAACATGGGGAAGGCCATTTAACACCGTCTGATAGCCTTGAACCACACCCAGTCAGCCCCCATAAACCTTTTGTCTAGAACAAACGCACATTCTTTGTTCTCTCCCAAAAGGACAATGCCCAGTATCTGCACTGCAATTACTGTACAAGAACACAATGATCAGATTATTGTGCTGTGGCATTTGTCTAACTAGCACCATTAAGTTGTAACTGGTAGTAAAAAATATATTAACTGTGCTCAGTTGAATCTCGGTGGAGAAGCGCCTGGATTGCCCAGCGTTAGCTGCCCACATGTGTAATAAAGGAACCACTTGAATATTGCATCTGGACTCCGAGTGTTGAAATTTTGTACCAGTGTATTCCTCGGACCTTTCAGTCCTGTGAGCAAAGATTAAATAGACGGGTCCTTTGCTCTCTGGAGTTTAGAAAAATGAAAGGTGATCTCATTCAAACATACAAAATTCTAACAGGACTTGACAGGATAAATGCAGAAAGGATGTTTCGCTGGTTGCGGTGGTGGGGCGGTCGAGAACCAGGGGACACAGTTTCAGATTAAGGGGCAGGTCATTTAAGGCCAAGATGAGGAGGAATTTCTTCACTCAGAGGGTGATGAATCTTTGTAAGTTTCTGTCCCAGACGGTTGTGGAGGCTCAGTCATTGGGTAAGCGCAAGACTGAGATGGATAGTTTTCTACATATTAAAAACATCAATGGATAAGGGGATAGAGCAGGAAAATGGTGTTGAAGTAGAGAATCAGCCATGATTTCATTGAATGCCAGAGGAAGGGCTGGACGATCTACTCCTGCCAAGAGCAGTTCTACTCCAGTATCTTGAAAGGGTTAAACAATTTTAGTTAGAATTGCCTGTTAGTAACAATAAAATATAAGCAGAACGGGAGAATAGCATATGTGTTTCAGACAGAATAAGAAAGGAGATGGGCAAGGCAGGAGAACAAAGAACAAGTTCAGGGAGTGAGTGGGCATTGAAGTCAGGAGGCACAGACTCCTGGACAATCAGCAAGAGATGGTGGTCTTGCGAGGATCAGAACAATGTCGAGTGTCTGTACACACGGGAAATAAGTGACAAAAGCCGAAGGCCTCTTTAAGCATGTGATTGTGAATTGACAAGATTAGATTACGAGTCTGTGACTAATTGTGTATAAAAACAAGATTTCGCTGTAATCTGCACAGCTCGGTCTTGGACTGCCCAACGCTGTCTCTCCCTGCATACACTTGAATCACTAATGAAAGATCTTGGCCTGTTCCTGCGTCTCCTGGTAGTTTGTAAGGCAAATTATAACATGCCGACAGCAGTTCCACTCCAGCATCTCAACACAGGCACGGTCCCAGCTCCTCAGCTGAGCTGCTGCACCAACTGCTGCTCCCAACTCTTTAAACTCAATACAAATGAACACAAATGGTTGTTAACTGACCTTTGAATTCACCTGTTAACCTGTGATCTCCCAGCAGGGTTCAGCCCCCTTGCCCTGAGACAGGAACTGAATGTATCAACCCTTGGGACATTCTGAACCTTAAATGTTACAATCTCCAGACAACACAAAGGTTATTCCCACAGGTGTGAACTTACAATCGCTCCACACCGAAAATACACAGTCAGAACTCTAACAATATAGGTTTAATCATCCTCTCTATTAAAATAATACATTGCCTTGATATTCTTCCTGCCAAGTGGACAAGTTGATGAATTTGGACATTATAATCCACCCGCTAAATTAACTATCAATTAATCTATCTAAATCCTTTTGTAGACTCTTCATGTGCTCTTAACAAGTTAAATTCCTAATATCTTTGTGTCATGAACAAATTTAACTACCAGACATTCGGTCCCTTCATCCAAGTCATTGATATAGATTGTAAATAGTTGAGTTCCCAGCGATCATCCCTGTGTCACTCCACTAGTTACAGCTCAGCAACCCAAACACAGGAGCGGGATTGGGAGAGAGAGAGAAAAAAAAACGTGTGAATATAGAGAGGGGAGAGGGAGGGGGAGGGGAGGGAGAAAGGGTGATGAAGGAGTGAAAGATTGGGAGGGGTGGGGGTGTGGTCAGTGAGTGGACAGAGTGGAGCCAGAGTTAGCTGGAGGGGACAGTGACAATGGTGGAAGGGGAGGGCTGAGATGGTGGAAGGGGGAGGGGAGTGAGGTTGGGAGGTGGAGCGGAGAGAGAGCATGGGATGGGGAGGGGAGAAAGAAAGCTGAAGGGAAAGGAGGAGGGATTGCGAGGGACAGTGTGCGGGACAGGGAGGACAGGGAGAGTATCGGACCGAGATGAGGGAAGAAGTGCGGAATGGGGAGGGAAGACTGACTGGAGGTAAGTGAGTGAGAGAGGGGAAGGATGGGGAGTGGAGTATGTGTAGGAATGGGCGGAGGGAGAGAACAAAGGCAACGGGAAGGGAGGTGGCGGGGAGCAGGGGACCAGGAAAGTGAGATGAGAGAGAAAGCAGGAAGGAGGTTGTGAGGAAAATGTACAGGGTGGGGGTGGGGGGAGGCAGAGGGAGCATGGGAGCAAGAAATCGAGGAAGGGAGGACTGGGGGGGTGGGTAGAGGGAGTGGGTGGTGAGTATAGAGAGTGGGGGAGGGGAGAGAGCAGAGATGCGGGAGGAGCAAGTGCAGATTTGGGTGGGTGATATTGGGGAGACAGTGGGTGGGTGAGCGTAGAGTGTGAAGGAGCCAGGCAGCAGTGGGAGGGGGGTGGGCATTGTGTCATCCAGCGTGGACAGGAGCATTGAGGAGCTGAGAAAAAGACTGCTGCCTCCCCCATCTCCATATTGTTATCAGGAAAATAAATGTGCTCAGCTTTTCACTGTCGCCCACATCCATGTCCAGGAAACCCAAGGCTCAGGGCTTGAGTCTCAGGACATCCCAATTGTTGGACAGACTCCAAAACAGCACCAACATTAGCAGATGGATGGCGCCTAACGCCTGTTTTCGTAACTGTCCTAGTCCCTTAAAAACATCCGAGCCCAATTATGAGTTGGACTAGATAACGGAATCTTCTCGCGCAGAAGGAGGCCATTCAGTCCATCGTACTTGTTCAGGCTGTCCAATTTAATCGTCTAGTCCAGCTTTTTGCCCGGAACCCTGCATATTAGTCCATTTGAGAACATGTTCAATTCATTTTTGAAAGTTCCTATGAAATCCACATTTTCAGACAATGAATTGCAGATCATGAACATAGTCTGTGAGATTTCATTTTTGCTCATTACCCCTCTAATTCTTTTGGTGATTATTTTAAATCTTAACCTTTAGTTACAGACACACTTACCAGAGTAAACAGATTCTCCTGATCTGCTCAATTAAGCCCTCATAATTGAAATTCCTGCATTAAATCTCCCTTTAAACTTCTCTGTCCTAGAGAAGCTTATCCAACTTATCCAACGTTACCAGCTTATCCAACTACCCTGTAAACTGAAGTCCCTCATCAGTGCTGTTGTGCTGGTAAGTGCCCCCTGCACCCTCTCCAAGGACTTGACATCCTTCCCAAAGTGTGGTGCCCAGAAATGCAGAAATTACTCCTCCAGAGGCCTATTTGAAGTGCTCATCGGTGCAAACACTGCACCTGAAACTGCTCCTTTCTATACCCGTGCACTTGCACACGAGGGACAAGTTCACTATCCTGATTTTCTAATCCAGAAGGTGATCAAGAGTCACCAACAGATGCTCCAAGGTGACATAGAGACACATGGGGTGAAATTTGTCATGGACGGTTGTGTGACTTGGACAACACTGAAGTAGCAGCTCGGAACACATTCCTCTCAATATCTGTATCCATTAACTCCGATGGAGATTGATATTGAGCACGATGTAAGCTGGGTTACTGATTTACTGTCTGATTTTCACATATTGCGTTACCATCCAAACAAGGTTTACTCTTTCTGAAACTCTTTTTCAACTGTTTAAAAATAAAGACAGTTTTAACTAAACACACAGACATTTCAGGACATGTCATTGAAGTGATGGCTCACCAACAGGCACTCCGTCTACAGCAACTTTCATAGACAATGGCCTCTCTGGATATGTGTGAATAGCTTTCTTACTGCCTTTTCAAGATACAGATATTACATCCATAGCTGGCATACACCTGGAGATATCCCCTGCTGAGAGCAGAAAATGACCACATGCAGGTGGAGGGATTGATAAGGCATGAAACACAATTGGATGACCCGAATCAAGGTATTAACTTATATATCAAGGGACCAGGGTCAGAAAGGGATATAAAGCCACAGCCACAAGGACAGCCAGGAAAGCGTGACGTGGTCAGTCACAGGAAGTCGTGCAGGAGAAGTCATTCAGCAGAGTGACCACGTGGGAATGGGCTCCGACATGCGGATCTCACTGAACAACTGGTGTTGGAAGTGTATATTATTGCATGTTTGGTTAATAAATGTTTTGAGGGGTTGTTTAGGTTGGGCCTGTACTCATTAGATCTCAGGGTCGGGAGAGCATGTGGCAGTGGATCAGAATAATGCCCAGTGGAACGAAGGGAGGTTCAAGGGTGACAGAGGGGAGTGGAAAGCTGATATTGGGTGGGTTAATGTGATGGGGGGAAGTTGGTGGGTGGCAGGGGGAAGGGTAGAAGTTGGTGGATGAAGTTTGGAAAGTGACACTCACCATTCTTCAAATCTGACGTTGACCACGCAGTTAGTCAGTAAGTAAGATGCCTCGAAGTGGGAGCAAGGTCTTTTTGGTGGGTGGTGCTCAAGGTCAGCAGAAATGGCCGACGAAAGGAACACCCTAATAATTATGAGGTAACTGGATGTCATCCATGTTCAGTCGTGTTCTCCCCTCTATGGTGAAGCCTACACATCAGCAGGTTTATGCCCATCTCATCACATCGAGATCCCAGCAAGGTATGGAGCTTCCTTTTATTCTGTCCATTCGCCATCAGCTGCAGTCAGAGGCAGGGATGAATGGAGAGCGAGGGGTGGAAGCCTCCAAGGAGCACGGGTGGTGGCCAACTCATGACTCCAAAAATCCTTCCCCCCAGCTGAATGGTCATGCCTGACAAGGGCTCATGTGTTTAGTCTTTCTATGTTACCAAGGCAATGGTCTCTCTGTAGGGACTCGAGGGTAGTGGAGGGTATTAAAGGAACTATCTCGGTGATTGCCGGGCAGGATCCTCAGGGACAAGGGATACCCCCAGCAAAAATGACTGATGATGCCAGTTCACCACCCGCAGAGTACTGCTGAGGAGATACAATGATGGCTATACCCCCACCAGGTCCCTGACTGAGCAGGTGATTGAGCTCCTAAAGATGAGGTTCAGATGTTTGGATGGCTCAGGCAGTGCTTTCCCATACTGAGAATGTCTCAGATCATCATTGTCTGCTGCACCCTGCACAGCCTCGTGATACAAAAGGGGGATGTGTTGCCTGAGCGAGACATGGGGAAACAAAATGTCTGCTCCCATGAGAAGGACAATGAAGGGGATGGGAGGGCCAGGATGTGGCCAAACCACATGCAGAGGCTATAGCTGGAATATGATGTGGTAGACAGGCCCATACCAATCTGATAGTTACCAGATTCCAGGCAGAGTAAGCTTCCGGGACATTTGTTGAACTTTTTGGTTTTCTATCCTTTGGAGGCTGGAAGGCCCCAGCACCTTCTTGTTTACTGACCATAGGTTTCTCAAATGTACCTTTATTTATGAGAGCAGAATTAAATTGCAGTAGTGACATCTTCCCTGCAGTTGGTTTGAGCCTTGCATGTGCTCAACTATAATAAAATGCTGAACCCTGGCGCCAAATGCGCTTATTAGGATCTGCACCATCTCCTGCAACCTCAGGCACCTGTAAGTAGAATTGTGATTTCAGCAATGCACTGACAACGTCCTGAACACGACAGATTGGAAGGAATGTCAAATCTAAACTTTCCAGAGATGCACTATCCTGATTGGGCATTCTGAATACACTTGTGTGTCACTGACTGAAAGCTGACGCATTGGTCCCAAGTGAAGCCCTAGATGGGTCCATTATTAAAGAAGTTCAAGGCAGGGGTGACCTTCAACGCCACCAGCATTGGATTCCCTCCAAGCCCTTGTGGCCGCAGCTCATTGTGGAGAAGCTGGCAGATAGATCCCGGGATCTACGAAGCCACCTCCAGCATTGCCTTTCACCCATTTGTGGATAAGAGCACCGCCTGTGATACACCTGTGGTCAGGCCAATGGCCGCCATCTTGACTTCCCTGAGGCCGGTTCTTGCTAACCCTGACACCTGCTCTCAAAGGGGAGCCGACCTAGCAGAGAGCTCTTTCAACCATAACCAGACAGGGAGGAGCAACATGAGAACGTTTGACCCCTATAAATCGCTGCTCCATGCATATTGATGAGAGATTATCATGTTCCTGCCCCCCCCCCCGGTCACCACTCACACATCATAATCGCATATCCCTTGACATGTTTATCATGCCAACAAGTTTAGGGGTTACTTTGTAGTCCACTCACTGAGTGCCTCACCTGCACTATGCTTTGCTGAGGTGGAAGGCCCCTGACCCTCCAGTCACAGAGACCCCTACAAGTCTGAGTCTCAGATGGACTTTAGCTTAAGTGGAAGACCGTGATCTGTCATTGTGGCACCCACAGCCAGGGAAAACTTCTTTCCTGCATGGACCCTGCACAGGACAGTTAAAGCTGCTGATCATTCACATGGATCTCCTCACAGTCCTCAGCACAGGTCCAATCGACACTCCCTCTCCTCGTGCTCTAAACAAGCAACGATCCTTCAATGATATCCAATGCACTTTGGTTAGACACATGGCAGCATGATATCATCGCAATAACAGAAACCTGGCATACGGAGGGGCAAAAATTGCAGATTACCATCCCTGGATATAGAGTTTTCAGGCAGGGTAGAGAGGGGGATAAAAAAGGTGGGGGTATAGCATTATCGGTTAAAGAATCAATGACAGCTGAAAGGAGGGATGACATCCAAAATGAAGCATCAAATAAGGCCCTATGGGTGGAGCTCAGAAATTAAAAAGGGGCAGGCACACTACTAGGAGTGTACTCAGGCCCCCAAATGGTGGAATGGGGCAAATATGTAGGCAAATTTCTAAGTGCAAAAACAATAGGATGGCAATATTTGGAGGCTTTAGCTACCCTAATATGAATTGGGATGCAAACAGTGTGAAGGGCACAGAGGGCACAAAATTCTTGAACTGCATTCAAGAGAACTTTCTTAGCCAGCATATAACAAGCCCAACGTGAGGGGGCGCAATTCTAGATTTAGTCTTATCAATGAACCTGGGCAAGTGGATGAAGTAGCAGTGGGTGACCATTTTGAAGATACTGACCATAAGACAGTTAGCTTTAACACCATTATGGAAAAGGGCAAATAGAAAGCAGGGATAAAAGTTCTAAATTGGGGGGAGACAACTTTTACAAAGCTGAGAGGTTAATTGGCGAAAGTGGATTGGGTAGAGTTATTAGACGGGAAAATGTTGTCAAATCAGTGGGGGTTATTCAAAAGCAAGATTCTATGGGCACAGTGGAGACATGTCCCCATAAAACGAATGGTAATACTGACAAATCTAGAGCCCCCAGGTTACACAGAAGCAGACAGGTCAAGATGAAGCAAAAAAAGAAGTCTCATGGCAGTCACAAAAAGCAAGTCTAGAGGAGTATAGAAAGTACATGGGTGAAGTAAATATGTAAATTAGGAAAGCAAAGCGAGGATTTGCAAAAATGTTGGCAGGTAAAATCATATAAAACCCTAAGGAGATTTGCCAGTACATTAAGAGCAAAAGAATAACTAGAGGAAGGGTAGGGCCTATCAGAGATGTACATGGTAACCTGTGCGTTGATGCTGAGGACGTGGGCAGGGTTCTCAATGCGTACTTTGTCTCAGTCTTCACTAAAGAGAGGGATGATGCAAACATTCTAGTTCAAGAGGAGTAGTGTGAAATATTAGATAAAATAAGTATAGTGAGAGAGGAAGTAATGGAGGAACTGACATCCTTGAACGTGGATGTATAACCAGGACCACATGGATTGTATCCCGGGTTGTTAAACGAAGCCAGGGAGGAAATAATGGATGCCCTGAGGATTATGTTCCAATCCTCACTAGAGACAGGTGAGGTACCAGATGGTTGGAGGTCTTTGAACATTGTACCATTATTTAAAAAGGTTGTGAGGGATTGGCAAGAAAATGATAGGCTGGTCAGCCTGACTTCAGTTGTGGGCAAATTATTGGAATCAATTCTGAGAGGCAGGATAAAGTGTCACTTAGAAAGGCATTGATTGATCTGGGATAGCCAGCATGGTTTTGTAGGGGAAGATCATGTCTTACTAACTTAATTGAAATTTTTGAGGAACCAACAAGGAGGATTGATGAGGGTAGTGGAGCAGACATTGTCCACGTGGATTTTAGTGATGCATTTGACAAGGTCCCACATGGCAGACTGGTCAGGAAAGTGAGATCATATGGGTCACAGGGAAGGAGGCGAGTTGGATCCAAAATTGGCTCAGCAACAGGAAACAAAAGGTCATGGTCGATAGATATTTTTACAAATGGAAAATGGTTTCCAGTGGTGATTGACAGGGCTCAGTGTTGGAGTCCTTGCTGCTTGTTGCATATATTCATGGTTTGGGCGTAAATGTGGGAGGTATGATTGGGAAATTTGCTGATGACACAAACATTTTCCCTGTAGTTGGAAGTGAAGAGGGTAGCTGTTATCTCCAGAATTATATCAATGGTTTTGTTGAGTGGAAAAATTGAATTCAATCCGGATAAGTGTGAGTGATGCATTTGAGGTGGGGCTGAGGAAGTGAGAGACGTTGGCGTGCATGCCGCATATCCTGGAAGGTGGCAGTACAAGTGGGTACAGTGGTCTAGAAAGCATATGGAATGCTTTTCTTTATTGGATGAGGTATTTAAGTCCAAGGCAAGGACGTTGTGATGGAACTGTATCAGATGCTGGTTACCACAGGGCACAGATTTACAGTGAATGGTAAAAGGATTAGAGGGGAAATGAGGAAAATATTTTGCACCCAGAGGGTGATGGGCATCTGGAAGTCTTGGCCTGGTTGGTGATTTAGGCTGAAATACTCAACTCATTTGAAAGGTACCTGGATCTGCACCTGAAGTGTTGTAAACTGCACAGCTATGTACCAGGAGCTGGAAATTGGGATTAAAATGAGCGGCTAGTTTCTTTTTTCTTTGGCTGGTGCAGGCACAATGGCCTGAATGGCCTCTTACTGTGCCGTAACTTTTCTATCATTCTATGGTTGCAAACCTTTTATGTGAGGCCTACTGCCACCTTTGATAATGGAGATAAAGTAGATGAGCACGCCACCAAAGTCTCCATGTGCGGTCGACAAAGGATTTAGGCAAATGCACAAACATCTCGTTAATATTACACCCAAATCCCTCTTGCAGTCAAGAATAATGTGCAGCCTCTGATTTTCTACTGTTAAGAAGACAGCGTAGAGCTTCAGTCTCTTAGCCTTAAAACTGCATCCGTGCCACTCACATAGCAGATTTAACACTGATTGAGTACTCGTGGCAACCACCACATCTCACATCAGGGCAACAGCTGCAGGAGAAACAAAAACCTTGATGATCCATCTTGGTCTCCTTCCAACGTTACCAATGTCATAGATGCCAGTCTTCAGCTGAGGCAACTGACTGCACATGATCACAAGTAAGGGATGAACTCACTGGATACAGCAAAGGCAATGGACACTAACAACATCCCAGCTGTAGTACTGAAGATTTTAACTCTGAAATTAGTGACACAAATTGTTCCAGTCGACTTACAACACAGCCATCTGCTCGACAATGTGGGAAATTGCCCAAGTATATCCTGCCGACAAAAAGCAGGACAAATACAATGCAGACAATCAATGGTCCAACAGCCTACTCTCAATCTTCAGGCAAGTTGTAGAATGTGATGTTGACAATGACATCAAGTGGCACTTACACAGCAATAAAATGCTTATAATCCTCTGTTTGCGTTCCACCAGAGCCACTTGAAATCGAATCAGTTAGATAAAAATGAAATAAAGATGGACAGGTGATGTGTTGCAGTTGCAGCAGGTGGGAACCAGAGGCTACCCGTCTGATTCACGGCAAACACATCTGCAGTAAGTGTCTGCAGCTTGAGGAACCTCAGCTCCGAGCTGATCCACTGGAATCCGTGATTTGGACAGTGCAATGCACTGGAGAGGGGTAAAGTTACCAGCACATTTTGTTCCAGGAGGCAGTGACACCCTTAGGCATTCCGATTTGTTCAGTGGTCAGGGAAAGGGAAGAAAGTCAGGTTAGAAAGTCCAGCCTTTGCAATTGCCCAACAGATTCAAAGCCCTGGCACCTCATGTGGACGAGAGCATGAATGCAGGGAGGATGAGCAAACTGACTATGGCACAGTGGTGCAGGAAGCTATCCAAATGCAAAAAGGAATGTCATTGTAGTAGGGGACAGGTTAGTTAGGGGGATAGAAACTCTTCACTTCAGGCAAGTGCATGCATTCCAAAGGCTGTGTTGCATGTCCTGTGCCAGAGTCAAAGTAATCCTCTCAGGGCTGGCGAGGAACTTGGAGTGGGAGGAAAAGCATCCAGTTCTTATAGTCCCCGTGGATACTTATATTGATAGGACTAAGAAAGAGGTTCTACTGAGAGAGTATGTGCAGTTAGGCACTAAATTCAAAGGTAATAATCTCTGCCTGAGGCATCAGCTGATTGGCATGGAGTGAATACGATCAGAGAATTGGATGTGTGGCTCAAAGATTGGTGTTGGAAAAATGTGTTTCAATTCATGGGGCACTGGCACCAACGCTGGGGAAAAAGTGAGTGAAACTATTAGAATGGCCTTCACTTGAACCACGCTGGAACCAGTGTCCTGGCAAATTGTACAACTAGGTCTGTGGAGAGGACTTTAACCTAAAGAGTGGGGGAGGGGGAGGAATTGTTCATGTGTGGAGAGGTTTTGAACATCCATGAAGGCCCTGCCTTTTCAACCTCACCCCACACCTGAGGTGTGGTGACCCTCAGGTTAAACTCACCACCAGTCGTCTCTCTCTAATGAGAGCGCAGCCAATGGTCCTCTGGGACAATGTTGACTTTCACTTCACAGTTTTCATTTCCTTACTTAAGGGAGTTATATTTATGTCTTCGAAGCAGTTCAGGGAAGGTTCGCTAGGCTGATTCCTGGATGAAGGAGTTGTCTGATGAAGAAAGGTTGAGACATTTAACCCTATACTCTTGAAGTTTAGAAAAATTAGAGGTGATCTTAGTGAAACATATGTGATTCTGAGGGAGCTTGATAGTGTTGATAGTGGGAGGATGATTCCTCTTGTGGGGGTATCTAGAAGCAGTGGACATGGTTTATAAATCAGGGGTCTGTCTCCCTTTTGAGATAGAGATGAGAAGGAATTTCTTCTCTTTGAGGGATGTTGGCCTTTGGAATTCTGTTCCACATACAGCAATGGAGAAGAGACTGTTGTATAGACTCAGGGCTGAATTAGACATAATTTTGAACGACAGTGGAGTTAAGGGCTATAGGGAACAGGGAAAAAGGGCAGTTAAAGCCACAGTTAGATGAGCCATGATCTTATCAAATGGCGGGACAGGTTTAATGGGCCAAAAGGCCTCCTGCTGCTCCTATTTCTTATAATCTTATGATGATCATACGACCACAACCCCTCACTGGAGGAACGTTGGATTTCCTGTTTCCCTCACACCCCTGGAACTTTGGAGCTCATTTATTTCCATCACAACTGGAATTATAGTTAGGAAAATTAATATAAAAGTTTTACCAGGGTCAATGGAATTGATCATTTCCCACCAAGCTCTGTACTGTAAAGGTCCTATGAACTTTCTGATAGACAGGTCTGCAACATCTGCTACTGAGAGTTTCGGAGTGTCATCACTAATCCTGTAAATATCAAAGAATTAATGCTATAAATTCATCCCATTTGAGCATTTTAGACATGATTTAAATGGTGAAGCTACCCCAAAATGCATATCTTTCAGCATTTTTCATATTAGAACAAATGTGATAGAAAGTGAAATTTCTCTCTATAACTGAGCAAAAGATAACTTGGAAACGCAAGGGCAGAGGATGGAAACACTCATGTCCTGCAGAAGGCCCACAGCCTGATAACAAATTAGTTGCTTGTATATCACAGATCACAGGAAAAGATGAACATTTAGCCTGTCCACTTGCTCTATTACAAACAAAGCTTGTAGAATAAAAGCAAAGGTTGAAAACATCAACCCAACTCTCCGAGACACCTGCTCTCCTCTACTTCTGGCCAATTGCATATCCCTGATTTTAATCACTTCACCATTGGCAGCTGGACCTTCATCTGCCGAGGCCCTGAGCTCTGAAATTCCTTCTCTAAACCTTTCTGCCTCTCTATTTCTCTTTCTTCCTTTAAGACATTTTAAAATGTACCTCATCTTTGGTATTAATATCTCCTTTTGTTTTGGTGCAAATATTGCTTTATATCTTAAAGCACGTTTCTGCTATTGCGTTGATCTTTTTCATTCATTCACATGGAGTGGGCTTCGCTGGATAGCCCAGCATTTATTGCCAATCACTAACTGTCCCTTTAGAAGGTGGTTGTGAGCTGCCTTCTTGAACCCCTGCAGTCCAAGTGGTCTAGGTACACCCACAGTGCTGTAAGAGAGGGCGTTCCAGGAATTTGATCCAGTGGCAGTGAAGGAATAATGATATAGTTCTAAGTCAGGATGGTGAGTGGCTTGGAGGGGAGCTTCCAATTAGTGGTGCTCCCACACATCTTCTGCACGTGTCTTTCTAGATGGTAGCAGTCATGGATTTGGAAGGTGTTGTCTAAGGAGGCATGGTGAGTTCCTGCAGTGCATCTAGTAGATGGTACACACTGCTGCCACTGTTCGTTGGTGGTGGAGAGAGTTAATGATTGTGGATGGGGTGTCAGTCAAGTGGGCTGCATTGTCCTGGATGATGTCAAACTTTTTGAATGTTAGCGGAGCCGCACTCATCCAGGCAAGTGGAAAGTTCTTCATGCTCCTGAAATGTGGCTTGTAGGTGATGGGCAGGCTGAGTTACTCATCGCAGGATTCCTAGCCTCTGACCTGTGCTTATAGCCATTGTATTTATATGGTTAGTCCAGTTCAGTTTGTGCTCAATGGTATCCCTCAGGATGTTGATAGTGGGGGATTCTGTAATGGTAATAGCAAGCGACGGAATATCAAGTGGCGATGGTTAGATTCTCTCATGCTGGCGATAGCCATTGCCTGGCACTTGTGTGGGGAAAATGTTACTCGCCAGTTGTCAGCCCAAGCCTGGATATTGTTTAGGTCTTGCTGCATTTGGACATGGAGTGCTTCAGTATCTGAGGAGTAACAAATGGTGCTGAACATAATGCAATCATCAGCGAAAGTCCCCACTTCTGACCACTTATGACGGACGGAAGGTCAATGATGAAGCAGTTGAAGATGGTTGGGCATAAGACAGTGCCCTGAAGAACTCCTACAGTGATTTCCTGGAAATGAGATAATTGACCTCCAACAACCACTAGCATCTTCTTTTGAGATAGTTATGACTCAAACCAGTGGAGAGTTTTCCTCCGATTACTATTGACTCCAGTTTTGCTAGGGTTCCTTGATGCCACACTCGGTCAAATTATGTAATGTTCAGTCACTCTCACCTCACCTCTGGAGTTCAGCTCTGCTGTCCATGCTTGAACCAAGATTAAAATGAGGTCAGGAGCTGAGCAACCCTGGCAGAACCCAAACTGAGCGTCAGTGAGAAGGTTATTGCTTAGTAAGTGCCATTTGATAGCAATGTTGAAGACCCCTTCCGTCACTTCACTGATGATCGAGAGTAGACCTACGAGGCAGTACTTGGCCAGGTTAGATTTGTCCTGCTTTTTGTGTACATGATATACCTGAGCAATTTTCCACATTGCCGGGTACATGCCAGTTGTACTGGAACAGCTTCGCTAGGGGTGCGATAAGTCCTGGAGCACAAGCCTTTAGTACTATTGCCAGAATATTGTCAAGCCCCATGGCCTTTGCAGTATCCAGTGCCTTCAGCCATTTCTTAATATTACGTGGAGTGAATCAAATTGGCTGAAGACAGGCATCGGTGATGCTGCGGACTTCTGGAGAAGGGCGAGATGGGTCATCCACTGGGCACATCTTGCTGAAGATGGTTGCAAATACTTCAGCCTTAATCATTTGCACTGATGCGCTGGGCTCCCCATCATTGAGGGTGGGGTATTTGTGGACTCTTCTCCTTACGTTAGTCGATTAATTGTCCACCGCCATGCAACGCTGGATGTAGCAGGACTGCAAAGCTTTGATCTGATCCATTGGTTGTGAGATCACTTATCTCTGTCTATCCATTGCTGCTTCCGCTGTTTGACATGCAAGGAGCCCTGGGTTGTAGCTTCACCATGTTGACACCTCATTTTTAGGCATGCATAGTCCTGCTTCCGGCATGCCCTCTTGCACTCTTATTCAACCAGGGTTAATTCCCTGCCTTGGAGATAATAGTCGAGTGCAGGATATGCTGAGCCATAAGGTCGCAGAGTGTGGTTTAGTACAAATCTGCTGCTGCTGATGGACAACAGCGCCTCATGGATGCCCAATTTTGAATGAGGGTATCATCAATCTGAAGGCAGGAGTTCATCTCCACAAGGACTGTGCAGTGGTCCCTCCTACTGCTGCAGTCATAAACAGATGCATGTGCGGTAGGCAGATTGGTGACGATGAGATCAAGTACGTTTTTATCCTCTTGTTGGTTACCTCATCACCTGCCACATACCCAGTCTAGCAGCTATGTCCTTTGGGACATAGCCAGCTCGGCCAGTAGTGGGGCTTTATGAAAAAATCATTCATGAGATGTGGGCATCGCTGGCTAGGCCAGCATTTACTGCCCATCACTAATTGCCCTTGAAAAGTTGGTGGTGAGCTGACTTCTTGAACTGCTGCATGCCATGTGGTGTAGGTACAGCCACAGTGCTGTTAGGGAGGGAGTTCCATTAACGAGTCACTCTTGGTGATGGTCATTGAAGTGCCCGATCCAGTGTATATCCTGCACCCTTGCCACTCTCAGTGCTTCTTCCAAGTGGCGTTCAACATGGAAGAGTACTGATTCATCAGCCAAAGAGTATGTGAGGGAGGGGTGGGGGGAGGGTGTTGGCAAACGGGTTGCTACGTGGTCATCATCAGTATGTTTCCTTGCCCATATTTCACCCGATGCCATGAAACTTCATCGGGTTCTGAGTCGATGTTAAGTACTCCCAGGGCAACTCCCTCCAAATTTTATACCACAGTGCCGCCACCTCTGCTGAGTCTGTCTTGTCGGTGTTAAGGATACAGGTCAAGGTTCTATACTGGAATAAAAACAAAACCTGTTCCCACTTAACATGTGACTGTCTCGGTTTGGTCTGGAGCCTTGCAGGGACATGGATGGTCGACACCATGGAAACATGGACGGTGTGGCTCTCTCGGGGTCAGTCGGAAGGCCACAGCCGCACTAACAGCAGTCTGCAGCCTGCAAGTGAGCACTTCAGGACTGCATGGCATCTTGCAATTTAATACAATCATGCGGACCAGTTATAAGAAATCTAATTTAATATCTGCAATAAAACATGTCAACAAAATAAAAGACTAGTGCTTAAACCATAAGCAGAGTTATTGTCGCCCGATGAACGGCACTTTAATGTTGCGATTGTAAGTAGAAAAGAAATTCATAACAAAACCTTTCTGAGTTATTTTACCAAATTGTGCAGAGTTTCAGCAGAAAACATGTCCTACCTTCTCTTCCGACAAGCTTCCTCCTGAAATAAATGAATCACGAACAGTGAGGAGAACAGTAACAGATTTAGAATCATAGAAAGTTTATGGCACAGAAAGAGGCCAGTCGGCCCATCCTGTCTGCGCCAGATGAAAAACAAGCCACCCAGCCTCATCGCACTTTGCATCATTTGATCCCCAGCCCTGCAGTTTACAGCACTTCATGTCAATATCCAGACAGCTTGTAAATGAGCTGAGGGTTTCTGCAGTGAGTTCCAGATCCCATAACCGCCTGGGTGTAAAGGTTTTTCATCATCTTCCCTCTCATCTTTCTATGCACTTTAAATCTGTGCCCCCTGGTCACTGACCTCTCTGCTAAGTAAATAGGCCCTTCCCCACCCACTCTATCAGGCCCCTCACAATTCGGTTTATCTCAAATCTCCTCTCAGTCTCCTCTGTCCCAGGGAGAACAACCCCAGCCTTTCCAATCTTTCCTCATAGCTGCAATTTTCTAGTCCTAGTAACATCCTTGTAAATCTCCTCTGTACCCTCTCTAATTCAATTACTTTTCTGTTAAGAGGTACCCAGAACCGCACACATTTCAGGAGGACATAAACAGGGCGGCTGGTGAAATGAGCAGACTCAGAGCATGTTAGATTCAACACGGAAGTGTAAAGTGATGCATTTTGGCAGGAAGGTTGTGGAGAGTCAAATAAACTGGAACTCAACATCAGTCCCGCTCACAGACACAGTGACTCTCACACACCGTACCAGACACACCCACACACTCACAACATGAACTGGAACTGGATTACAATGGGCGGTCCAGGTGAAAATTAAACTTGGCAACGCGGAAATAATCACAAAGCAAGTGTGAAGATCAAGAAAACTGATTCTCTGGAGGTTACAGGTATTCTCGGGAATCTGCAGGCAATGTGGAAGCCGATTATTTCGGGGAGACCGCAGAAATGTGCTTAACTCAGTTTTTATTTATTCAGTAAATTCGATATTTATTCCACAGTTATCAGTTATTTTGTGACTGTGAAGTTTCATTGAACTGACCCGCAATATATTCCCTCACCTTTAAAAATATCAACTCGACCTTTTGCTCCGTCTGTTTCTGCAACTTTGAGAGCTTCTCTTCAATAGAATTTAAATTCTCCTCAATCTCTCGAAGGTTTTTCTCCATTCTTTCTAGAATCCTCTCCTCTTCTTCCCTGAGATCTCTGAGTAGTCGCTGCTCTTTCTCAGTGAGAATCTGATGCATTTTAGTGAACTCGGATGTGATGTGGGTCTGCAGACTGCTCGACTGTTCCTACCAAATGAAATGTGAAACATAATTAATGTCCCGCGATAAAGGGAGCAAAACTGACCGAGATCCCAGAAAACCAGCACAGGGAGACCTTACCCTGACTTCGGAAATCTTCCGCTTCTGTTTCTGTTCCGTTTCTAGAACCGCCGATTTCTTCTGTGTGAGAGAATCTAAGGAAGATTTCAGCTGACCCTGGGATTGGGAGAGAAAATCACAGAATTGAAGTGTTAGACCATGAAAATATGATATAACTATCAACTTAGAAAATATATCCCCTTTTACCTTGTAGATTTCAACAGCTTCTTTAATCGGTAGGAAGTTGTGAGATTTGTGTTCCCGCGAATCTCTACAAATCACACAGATCAATTTCTTGTCAGTTTCACAAAACAGCTTCAGTTCTTCCTGGTGTTTCTCACAGTGAAGTTTGCTTTCCTTCTCTTTCAGATCCAGCTTTAATTTTCGAACTTTCTCGGCCAGATTCGCTAAGGCCCGATTCGCCCTGAGGTTTCTTTCTGGAAACTCCTCTCTACATTCCGGGCAGGAGTTTTTCTCCTTCTTTTCCCAACACTGGGTGATACAGGAGCGGCAGAAGTTGTGTCCACACTGCAGTGAAACCGGATCAGTGAAGAAATCAAGGCAAATGGAACAAATTGCCTCCTCGGTCAAACTCTGGACCTGTTTTCTGAAAGCCATGTTCACACTCAGCACTTCCTGATTCAAACCGCTTTCAGTTTCGATGTTGCTGCCGCACACCCTCAGTTCAGCTTATTTCTTATAACGTTCACTTCGATCCTCAGGGAATTATTATTCCTTCGTAGTCTAAGTCCTCGCGACTTTCACACAGGACAGTAAACATAACACGCCCAGTCTAAAGGGGGAAAAGCAGAGTTGAAGCACGGAGGGGAATAATTGAAACCTGTCGAGGGCGGGTTGGGCTCCAGGGAATGTTGACAGTGGAGAGAGAAAGAGAGAGAGGGAGGGAGAGAGGAGGGGGAAATCGGTGGAATCGAGATTCCATTGCACTTCTCTCCAGTCTGAACTCGCTGCCGATTACAAACCCTCTGGTGAAACAAGTTGTGAGATCCAGATCCTTAAAATGCATTCCTGATTGCAGTCGCTCACACTAAGGCAAAAAGTACCATAACTTCAAGAAAGCATATCGAGAGATAGTTACAGAGAATTTAGAGGGTTCGACCTGTCAAGTTACTTTATATTTAATAAAAGAAAATCTTATGTTTTAATAGCGCCTTTCGCAGCCGCTGGACGCCCCAACGCGCTTTGAAGCAGAGGAAGTACTTTAGAAGGGGAGTCACTGGTGTCACGTTGGAAAATACATCAGTCAACATGAGAACAAGTCTGAGTTCTGTTCCGAAGCATCTGGAATGAGACGCGATCCCACCACTTTCTGATTCAGAGGTAAATAAGCTACCAACGAGCCACAGCTGACAGATGGCACTAAAATTAGATATTTTTCACTTGTTTCCGGAATGTTTCTTTGCAGGAGTGTGGAGAGATGAAGCAGCGGATTTACTGGCGAGGGCGTCTCCTCCCAGGTAACTCTGTAGCACAGGCCTCTGTGCTTCATGGATCCTTCCCAGGGACACCTCAACTGATGCAGGAAAGCTTTGGGGTGACTTATTTCCCCCATTATTAGGGAGAATTTGTCCATCTGGCGATTGGTCACAATGTGTAACTCGCTGCCACATGATGCGGCTGAGGTCGAGAGCATTAATGCATTAACAAGGAGGCTTGAAATATGTTTTTATGCAGAATGTATTTGGAGTTTCTTTGTAAGTGCTTGAGAAAATAAGATTTAGTTTCGGAAATAGAAAAAAAGATATTCAAACTCCGCCTCGGGGATTTTGAGCTCTGTGCATTCATGTCTCAGGCAGTGCTGCCCTCCCAGTCCTTGATAAAGAGGAAGGACATCACAGGGTGTGGGGGCAGGGCTGTGGGACAGGCCAATGGAAAATGGGAGGGGATCAAACGGCATCCTTTTGGGGTTAAACTTGAAGAGCTTCCCCCGACACACGTGCTCCGCCAGAAAGGAAAACCACAGGCTATTAAAGTTTTGAGATACATCAGGATTATAAACAGACAATTCAGTAAAGTTGGAAAAATATAGGTCAGAATTTAGCCCTCGATGGGCGAGCGGGACCCGCCCCCAACTCGCCGACGGAAAAATTCTGGCCAAAGAGTTAAGGCGGCAGAGGGGAAGTGGAGAGATCAATGTCGATTGGAAAAAAAAAATGTCTTGTTTTATTGCAGAGATATTGTCTGATATTCTAGCGCAAAATGTTTCATACATTTGACAGTATTGAACATTGGATTTTAATGTCACTGTCTGGGTGTTAAACAGCTCCTGTGTGAGGCACAGAAAGGACAATCTGGCCTGGGGGACATGAACACCCCTTACACAGCCCAGCGGAAATTACTGACATTCATTTCAACGATGGGAAAACCTGGGAAGTTTCTGTCATTGGAGACATTCCTCCCCACCGGTCGGAATTCGACTCGATTTTGGAAAATACTTTCACCCATCATCAACATGAGGAGAGTTCTGTCATCATCATTAAAATTTGACCGAGGCCATTCAGGAGTGAAATCTCGAAGCAACTTTTCGCCTCCAAGTGTCGGGGAAATGTGGAATTGTCTCTCCTTTAAGGGGGAATACTGGGAATAATGTAATTTTCCAGGGTATCAAAACATACGGAGCTGAGGCGGATAAATGGAGTTGAGGTACATGTCAGTCATATCTAATCGAAAGGTGGAAGGGATTCAGGCGGCTGAACGTTCCAATCATTTTCCTGTCCCCCTCCGACAGCCTGAGACCTTCCAATGAGACACTCAACCAAGGCCTCAAGTGGGAGTTTCAGATCCCACGGTAAAGTGGAGCAGGGAAGTTCTCCCGGTGCCCTGGACAACATTCCTATCTCAACCAACGCCACCAAGGACAGATTAACCTGTAATTCATCTAATTTCCTTTCTGTAGGGTCGTGCTGGGTGTAATATGACTCATTCATTTCCCTGAAAAACGGCGGTTACTGCACTTGCGAGTAATGAATTTCGGGTGCAGTCAGTTTCTGGGATGGGTTCAGACTCTGTGTGATCGTCTCTTTTATTCATACAAAGTGCAGCACTGCCACCTGCTAACAGAATATCAGTTCCGAAGAAGAGCCTAGTAAACAAAGAAACATAGAAAGTAGGAGCAGGAGTAGGCCATTGGACCCTTCGAGAATGCTCCGCCATTCATTATGATCATGGCTGATCATCCAACTCAATAGCCTGCTCCCACTTTCTCCCCATATCCTTGGATCCCTGTCGGGTATTGAGCTATATCTTACTCCTTCTAGAAAACATACAATGTTTTGGCCTCAACTGCTTTCTATGGTAGCGAATTCCACAGGCTCACCACTCCCTGAGTGAAGAAATTCATCCTCATCTCAGTCCTAAATGGTCTACCCGGTATCCTCAGACTGTGACCCCTGATCCTGGACTCCCCCACCATCGAGAACATCCTTCCTGCATCTAGTCTGTCTCGACCTCAATTATTTTAAAATGTATTTCCATCCATTATTTTACCTCTACCTTTTAGCCTATTTCGATCCCTTACCCCCACCCCACCCCCACTCGGGTTTTCTGTCACTTGATCGCCCTGCTTTCTACCCTTAATTTAACCATTCGCACATTTCTTAGCAAATATCACCACCGTCAACACCCCTTTGTTCTTTTGTCTATGACATCTTTTGGTTATCTCCACCTATCACTGGCCCTCTATCCAGCTCTACCTGTCCCCACCCCACCCCCCACCCCCGCCCCCCAACCCCACCCCCAAACCAGCTTATATTTCACCTCTTTTCTATTTTTCCTTAGTTCTGATGAAGAGCCATGTGGACTTGAAGCGTTAACTGTGTTCCTCTCCACAGATGCTGTCAGACCTGCTGAGTTTTTGCAGGTATTTTTGTTTTTGTTTAGGAATAAAAAAATTCTTGCAGTTCACCCATGCGCTCTTTGAATATTTGTCATTACCTATCCACCATCATCCCTTTAAGTAAGTTTTCCCAATCAATCAGAGCCAACTTACGTCTCATACCATCGTAGTTTCCTTTATTGAGATTCTGGACCCTAGTCTCAGACTCAGCTACATCACTCTCCAGCTTGATGAGGAATTCTATCATATTATGGTCACGCATCCCCAAGGGGCATCGCACAACTAGATTGCCAATAATTCCTTTCTCATTACAGAATACCATGCCTAGGATGGCCTGTTCTCTAGTTGGTTCCTCAACGTATTGATCTAGAAAACCATCCCAAATACACGCCGGGAATTCCTCCTCTATGGAATTGTTACTAATTTGGTTGGCCCAATCTAAATGCAGATTAAAGTCATCCATAATTACAGACGTTCCTTTATTGCATGCCTCTCTAATTTCCTGTTTAATGCTAGTCCCAACATCACCGCTTCAATTTGGGGATCTATATAAAAACCCTACCAACGTTCTTTGCCCCTTAGCGTTTCTCAGCTCTACACATACAGGTTCCACATCGTTGGAGCTAATATCTCCCCTCACTATTGCATTAATTTCCTCTTTAACCAGCAATGCAACTCCACCATCTTTTTATTTTTGTCTGTCCCTCCTAAATACCCCTGGATGTTCAGGTCCCATCCCTGTCCACCGTGCAGCCATGTCTCCGAAATCACGACTATATCATACCTGTTAATTAATTGACCCACTTTATTGCGAATGCTTCTTGTGTTAAGGCACAAAACCTTAAGTCTTATCTTTTTAACATTACTTGTCCCATTCCCATTATTTTTCACTGAGGCCCTGCTTGATTCTTGCCATTGATTTCTCTATCTCTTTTCTTATTCCCCTTTCTGTCTTTTGTTATTGTCCATAATCCCCCCTCCTCTGGCTCCTTGCATAGGTTCCCATCCCCTTGATATTTTAGTTTAAACACTACCCAACCACTCTTGCTAATATTCCCCCCAGGACATCAGTCCCGGTCCTGCCCAGGTGCTACCTGTCCAGTTTGTACTGGCCCCACGTGCCCCAGAACCGGACCCAATGTCCCAAGAATGTGAAACACTCCTCCTCACACCATCACCTCAGCCACGTATTCATTCGAAATATCCTGCTATTTCTACTCTGGCTAGCACGTGGCACTGGTAGCAGTCCTAAGATCACAACCTTTGAGGTCCGACTTTTCAAATTACTTCAGAACTCTCCTATATTCTACTTTTAGGACCTCAACCTTTTTTTTTACCTATGTCGTTTGTACCAATATTTATCATGACCACTGGCTGTTCACCCTTTCCCTTCAGAATGTCCTGTAGCCATTCTGAGACATCCTTCACCCTAGCACCAGGGAGGCAACAAACCGTCCTGGAGTCTCGTTTGTGGCCAAAAAAACACCTGTCCATTCCCCTCACTATTGAATCGCCTAAAATTATTGCACTCCCACACTTTTTCCTCCTTCCCTGTTCAGCAGAGCCAAGTGTGGTGCAACGAATTTGGCTGTTGCTGCTTTCCCGTGAGAGGCCATTCCCCCAACAGTATCCAAAGTTGTATATATGTTTTGCAGAGGTATAGCCACAGGACATTCCTGCACTGCCTGCCTAATCCTCTTGCTCTGCCAGGTGGTCAACCAGTCCCTTCCAGCCTGTGGACTCTTAGCCTGCGGTGTGACCACCTCTCTATATATGCGATCCACAATACTCGCCACCTTGCGGATGCTCCAAAGTGTCCCCAGCCGCCGCTCAAGCTCCGAAACCTGGGCTTCCAGGAGCTGCAGCTGGAGACACTTCCCGCACACATGCTGGTCCCGGGCACAGGAAATGTTCCCAGCTTCCCACATGGAGCAGGAGGAGCAACCACGGCTTTGAGCTCTCCTGCCATGACTTACCACTTTAAATTAAATTGTACCTTATACTTAATACCAGATATATCAATTACTCTCGGTTACTTATTCTCCGCTCCTCGTTGTTACAGAATATAGCCCTTACAAACGATGAACCACAAAATAAGACTTTGAAAACTATAAGTGTTAAAAGTAGTAAATACTTACCTGAATGTACACACAGTCCTCAAAGGATCACCTCATTCCCTTGCTCACCGCTCTCCCTCAGTCACTAAACTCCAACTTAAGCACTCTACTGCAGCCCAAAGCAGCACCAAAGTGCAATTTCGAAATGTTAACTCTCCTTCTCTCTCCACAAATGCTGCCAGACCTGCTGAGTTTTTCCAGGAAATTTCTGTTTTTATTTTCTGACAGAATTTCAGTGCTGAATGAAAGATTTGAGCATTCAAAGCGGCCCAAGAATTGCTGAGTATGGTTTTTGAAGGTTCATAGGTTCGAAAGGCTGAGTGGTTTCCTTCTGTGTTGTATGAGGTTGCAACTTTCAAGCATTCTTAGACTTGGATCCGATCAAATTCAGATTCTCAAAGTCGATTCAATCAATCTCATTGCTTCGTGATTTGTTCCCAGGGGTGTTAGTGGGAAAGATTAGCTGGAGAATGTCACATTAATATCCACAATTATCCGGGAAATATTTACGAATTAAGATTTTGCATTAATGTGATATATGCTGCAGTATTTAGCTGGTTTTGAAATCGGCTATATAAACCAACATGGTTGTCATCCTGGCATTGCTGCGCTAACAGAGGGATTTAAAAACAGTAATGGTGGGAAACAAGTGATTGGAGATCTCCGGAGCTGAACAGCATCGGAGTCAGTCTTGATATCAAGACTCTGGTTTGTGCAGATCAACCCCAATCTACTGAACTCCTGGTTTGTCGGTTCATCTGGTGAATATCACAATGGGATCCATTCTGCGGGATGAAATGTTGGACATTAAACTCTCTCTACGGAACTTGTTAGACTCCACAAAGGACCATAGGGTCCGTTTAACCCAGTAAAATCGTCCATGAACCTTGTATTTTCATTCTAAAGTGTGTTCTTATGTAATTATTACTCCTCTTTTACTGACTCCACTGTTAACTGTTGTCTTCGTTTCTGAAATGAAACCTACACGACTCCCTTTCAAACAGCCGCAGGGAATGTAGTGTTAGTTGTTCCTGACAGGAATTAGGAATGTTGCCATCCTGCCCTTTACAGCCTTTCAGCCTCAGCATTGAATTCAGGAATTTCAGATTTTAACCACCGTTCACATTCTGCTGTAACCATTAACACGTGCTCTGGAACCAGCTTATGAGCCTAAGAACACAGGAACGGGAGGAGGCCATTTGGCTTGTCGAGCCTGCTCTGCCATTCAATTAGATCATGGCTGATCATCTATTTCAATGCCACTCCCCCGCAATAACTCCATATTCTTTGATGACATTGGTCTCAAGAAATCTGTCGATCTCTGTCTTGCACATGCTTGATGATTGAGTTTCCACAGCCCTCTGGGGTAGAGAATTCCAAAGATTTACCACCCTCTGAATGAAGAAATTCCTCCTCATCTCAACCTTAAATAGTCTACCTCTTATCTTGAAATTATCTCCCCTGGATCTAGACTCACCAGTCAGGGGGAGCATTTTATCTACATCCACCCTATCACACCTTGTAAGAATTTTGTAAGTTTCAATGAGGTCACCCCTTATTCTTTGAATCTCTAGAGAATACAGACCGTCTCCTCAATCTCTCCTCATAAAACAATCCCTCCAGGATTAATCTAGTGAAGCTCCGCTGCACTACTTCTGTAGCGAGTATATTCCTCTTTAGATGAGAGGACCAAAACTGTGCACATTACTACAGGTGAAGTCTCAGCAAGGCTCTGCATGACTGCAGCAAGACATCCTTACTCCTGTATTCCTCGCGATGAAGGCCAGCATGCATTTACCTTCCCAATTTCTTGCTGCATCTGCATGCTAGTTTTTTGTCAAGAGTGTGAAGGAACACTCTCCACTTGCCTGGTAAAGCGCAGCTCAAACCACACTCACGAAACTCGGCATCATCCAGAACAACGCAGCCCGCCTTATCGACTGCCCATCCACTACCTTAAACATTCACCCCCCTTCACCACCAGTGTTCGGTGGCAGCAGTATTTGCCATATGCACTTTGCACCTTGCTACGAGCCATTTAAGTGCTTGCTGTGAATTTATGGTGTCAGATTTTTTTATTTGCAGGATTACTGAAGATTATCATTGAGTATCGTTATCAGAGGGCATTTTGTGGGATTTTACTGTGACGGGTGAATGTGCGCTTGTGAGTAATTCACTGTGGACCGCATTAGTTTCTGGGATGGCTTGAGACTCTGAATGTACGCAAGTTTTTCATTGATACAAAGTGCACCGCTGCCACCTGCTGACTGAAGCTCGGTGCTGCAGGAAAGAAAAAGGACCCGAGAAGTGGGGGCTGTCTTTAAAGGTTCACAGGCACCTCGGATCATAGAAACATAGAAAATGGGAGCAGGAGTAGGCCATTCGGCCCTTCGAGCCTTCTCCGCCATTCATTATGATCATGGCTGATCATCCAACTATAAAGAACAGGAGTGCATTGTAATTTTGCTTTCTTCTTTTGTAGAAAGTCTGATAATGTGACTTTGCAAAGGAAGGCTACAAGTGGAGTAAAGTAAGCAAAAGCTTCAATAAAATAAAATATCCAAATTACAAGGTTAAAATACAGAAGTTAGGTCTCAGAAGGTGTAGCAGCTTTATTACTTCTAGCTTCTAGACTGTTGCTGGTATGTAATTGCAGTACAGCAGGGTTAATCCAGCCACAGTATTTTAAATTATAACAGCTCCAATTAATACAAATTGAAACTCTCTCCCAGCCAAATCGCACATATTTTTTCAGTATTAAACATCAAAGTATCAGTAGAAAACTGTACAAAAATTCCCTGGACAAGAAAGATGCTTTATAGGCATTTAGATTTATTTAAGGATGGGGACCTTGATCAGAAGGCCTCAAGCTTACAAGTTTACACAGTTGGAAAATGGAAGTGCTCGAAATTTTAATGGCAACATAGCAATAGCATAAAATTATATTAGTACCAATTTATTGGTTTGTGTGTGCGTGGAAATTATGTGCCATATCGATCGATTGGGCTCCTTCTGTGCTGGATCATACAATGATTATCATGTATTCTGCTACTCAAATCTAATCGATACCACCTTCTCAAATTGAATTCATCCAATCCCCTTGTTTGGTTGTATGTTCCGTGACCATCATTGGGAAAGTTTAACTGGGCAGCCCCACACTGAAATCCACAATTATGTGGGATAGATATAATCAGCATGATTTTCCATTAATGTCTAACCTTTGATATATACTGTAGTATTTAACTGGCTTTAACTTCAGCCTCAAGAACATGGTTGACATCAAGACGGTGTAGTTCTAACAGAACGATTTAAGTTCAGTAATGGTGGGACCAAGTGATTGAAGAACTCAGGAAATAGACACAATCACTGTCAGTATGGTGTCAAACCTCTTGTTTAGATGTCAGTTTCTTTAATTCAATCATGCGATGTGCGGTTCTCTGGCTAGGCCAGCATTTATTGCCCACCCCTAATTACCCTTGAGAAGATGGTGGTGATGAACTCCCAATCTTCTACACTTCTGGTTTGTCTGGTACTCGAGTGAATATCGCAATGGGGTTCACTCTACGGAGCAAATTATGTGACGGTCAACTCTCTGTACAGCCATCCTTAGACTCTACAGACAAGCACAGAGACACGTGTGCCAATAAAAGTCATTATGAGCCTCGTGTTTTCCACCTAAAGCTTTTCCTTATATTTTTTAATCCCCGAATCAGGTCACTGTTAACTCCTGCCTTTCGCTCTATTCCAAAGGGATTAGAGTATAAGAGTAAAGCAGTCTTACAGTAATTATACAGGGGCTTGGCGAGTCGTCAACTGGAACAGTGTACAGTCTTGGTCTCCTTAACTATCGTAGGATAAGCTTATTATAGAGGGAGTGGAAAGAAGTTTCATGAAACTAATTGATGGGGGATTTCTATGCGGAGAGTTTGTGTAAATCTAGCATGTAATCCGTAGAGATGAGGAGAATGAAAGGTTGTCTCATTGCAGCATTTAAAATTGTTAAGAGCTTTGTCATGGTAGATGCTGGAAGGATGTTTCATCTGATTTAAGAGTTTAGAACTGGGCACCATGGTGATTCAGCTGAAAAAATCTGGAAAATTCAATCTGGACGCGACAAGGAAATTAAACATGAGGATCATCGGGAAGAAGTGAAGCTGTTTTGTGAAACTGACAAGACATGTCCTGCTGGGAGAGACCAACAGAATCACGAGTCGCACCATCTCCTGCTGATCAATGAAGCTGTTGAGATCTACAAGGTACAATCAACAAGAGATTCACTCACATGTTTTCAGAAACACTTTCATTCTGTGATTGTCTTTCTCAATCCGAGGATCGATTGAAGTCTTCAATAGAATCTCACACAAAAAAATACATCGGCCGTTCTGTAAACGGCAACAAAACAGAAAGAGAAGATTTCCGAAGTTAAGCTGAGGTCTCCTTGTAATAAAAACAGAAAGTGCTGGAAAAACCCAGCAGCTCTTGCAGCAGTGAAAGTGAGTAGGAGGTATTTAAAGTGTGTGTAGGGTGGGAGTGGCGTTGGTTGGGGAGGTGGTGAATGCAGTATATCGGGGTTGTGGAAAGGTGAGGAGCAGCCAGCAGCAGGCAGGATAATTCATGCATCTCCTGGGCACAAATTATCAATAAAGAGAACAAAAATAAATAACTTTACATTTCTACAGCGCCTTTTGCGACCACATGACATCCCAGAGCACTTTACAGCCAGTGAGTTGTTTACAAAGTCTGTTAACTGTTGCAATATAGGAAACACAACAGGCAATCTATAATCTACAGATGTAATAATGACCAGATAATCTGTTTCTGTGATGTTGTTTGAGAGATAAATATTGATTGAACAGGACACTCAGCGTCATTCACTTCAACCTAGACTGTCACCCACTTTCACTGATCTGGTTTCAGTTATTTACAGTTCTTAGTTCACCAATTAAATACACATCTATCTCTGTTCTGATATTTTAAACCAATATCCCTATTGGAAAAAAGCGGCATAATTCGGATCAATCTTTTGATATTTTTATTTTATTCTCACTCCACTGTTCTCTTTGCAAAGCATATTGTCACAAGTTGATATCCAATCAGAATCCGGGCTGCAGAATGGAGCCCCAGTCTCCTCTCCTGCACCGTTTAAGATTCATGCCCCTAATGGTTGTTACAGTTTAGCTCCGGCTACAAAGCCTAAGCTACAAGGTAAATCTAGGTACAGAACACATTGTCCATCCTCTCCTCTGTCTGTTCTGTGTTTGAACCTCTGCTCTTTTCAATGGCTGGAACGCTGCCCCCATTAGATTTCCTGAACTCTGGAATCCCTGAGCCATTTGGACTGTGCCGCCCTGCTGAGAAATGCTCCAGCCAGATAAATGGGTTTAGGTTGGTGGTCAATACAGACCGTACCCAATTGGTTAGCTGATCTGCTCTCCGACCCATATTCACTTTCACTGACTTGAACAAAACATAATATCCACCCTGTTAGTGAAAGGAGGAGGGGAGGGGAGTGGAGAAGGCAGATAGGAAGGGAGTGAAAGGTGGCATTGTGGTACTGTAACTGGACTAGTATTCCAGAGACCCAGGGTTATACTCTGGGGAGTCAGTTTCGAATTCCACCACGTCAGCTGGTGAAATTTAAATTCAATAAAAATCTGGAATTAAAAGTCTGATGATGACTATTACATTGCCCCATTTCCGATTGTTTTAAAAACTCATCTGATTCACTAATGCCCCTTTAGAGAAGGTAATCTGCCATCCTTACCTGGTCTGGCCTACATGTGACTCCAGACCCACATCCCATGAACAATTGAAAAAATGTGATTCTACTGTTTTGCGTCCTCACCAATTTCCAATATCACCCCCAATGTTGACTGGCTACGGTGACTCTGCTCTTCCACTCAATCGCTTCAAGTTTAACGTCATTTGTTATAAATTCCTGGTCAGAACAATACTTCACTGCACAGCTGGTCTCTGAGCTTCACTCTGCTACTTTTCTGGGTTCTGGTCAGGAATTGGCTTTCATCTGAGCTGAATTCCAGTTGTACTGTGATCTCTGTATTTGTTGCAGCTTTTTACTGAGATTGTATCCTCTTCTGGACCCTCCTCCGAGCTCCATTAAGCACATTCCCACTGAACTGCTGCTATCCAACTTCCCGTCCTGTTCCCATGTTAGCTCACAATGTAGATGGGGGCATCTCCTCACTTCCTGTCCAGCTAATTTTCAAATTCCCCCACTTTCATAAGGCCCATTTCAAAAATACCGACCATCAATCGCTGTTCTTGCACTTGATCTCCAACCTTACCTTAACAAAGTCCTTGAATGTGTGCTCACTTCTGAAATCCATGTCCATTTTCCAGCAGTTACATGTTTAAACCAACAACAGGATTTTCATCCATCAGAGCGTCAGTGGGTCTAATAATTGTCACAAATAACATGTATTATGACAGCGAGTATAGCGCATTACACCTCATCATCCTTTTGGACCATCCTGTAACCATTGACATGCTCATCATCACCATTCTCCTCCAATGTCTCTCCTCAATTGTCAGTGTGACTGTATTGATTTGGTTCCACATTTGCCAATTTGATCAACAGAAGAGTTTCTGCAGCAATAGTTTCTCTTCCCCCCTCAGCACTGTATCCGGAATCTCCCCAGGATTTATTCTTTTCTTCTCTCTATTACTCATCCACATGTTGCCCAGGTCAACCTAATCCACAGAAACAGGGTCAGTTTTCAATGACAACCAACTCTACCTCTCCACGACCTGTCTTGGACCTTCCACCACCAGTTGGTTTTCAAGCAGCTTATTTGGAATCCAGTTATGTAGGAATCGGAATTTCTTTCAAATGAGTATTGAGAAGATTTAAGTTATTACCTTACAAAGTCCTTACCGATTCTCCATCCCCTCCATGTCCACGGTGTCTGACTCTGACTGTCACTGACTGAACCAAACCCTTGCCGTCCTATTCAATCTGGAATCGCACTGCTGGTTATGATCAAACTAAGAGTGTCTGGGACATTCTCTGGAGTACATGGTGTATCCCGTCTTTCCAATCTCCTCTGCTGAGTGTTTTTTTTAAAATTTAGTTTCTTAGGGTGATTTTGGATTTCTTCATTTCTCCATTCGTTCACCACCTCCCTTTTTCCTTTTTTCCTTCCCTTCGCTCTGATGTTGTGAATTTCTCCCTCTCCTCACCTCAAAAGCATTAATGAGTGACACCCTAGTCATGCCTCCAGAGATTGCAGGTTAAATTCGCCGAAGTGGTAAAGCAACATGTGCCGTCGCAAATCAGTAGCTCATTTCACATTGCACACTCCCGGGCTCATACTTTATTTTGCCCTTTTCTATCTCAGCCGTTCCCTCTCCTCTCCACCGTTGCACTCTCCCAATCCCTGTGCACTGCCAAACATCGACCCCCGCACTCAACCATTCTCAACTCTGCTCCCCCTGCAAACTCTCCACCACCACTTCGCACCAACTCCAAATGTGCAATCTCTCCCACCTCCCACGCCCTGGGCACTCTACACCCCCACCTTACTTATTCTACCCTGCCCCCCATGGACTTTTCCCTGCACCATCCTCCTTACCCCTGCTCACTCTCCCCTTGCCGCAATGTACTTACCCCTTACCCAATCATCATGCAGTTTGCCTTCCCCACTGAGCACTCTCGCCCTCCAACCACACTCTCCCACACTCCGCAGCCCGCCCGTCCACCCAATGTTTCCAGTGAATTTCAGGTCTTTATCTCCAGACACCCAGGGTGTAAAATCTCAGGTAACAGCAAATTCCAAGAATTTAAACTGCAACCTGAGTGAGATCTTTAAAAGGAAAGCATTCAAATAAAACACAGCAGGAAATTAAATCACTGACTGTGTTATTTTAACTATCCCCCAGCTCCAGCCTCTCCGACTCTGGATCTGAACACAGCGAATCCCCGGCTTATCCTGCCTGAGAACCGGACCAGTGTGAGGCTCGGAGACAAACGGCAGCACGGACAAGTTTGACATCTGGGGCTGCGTCCTGCGATTGGGGCAATTTACATAAAGGAGACATTGCTGGGAGGTGAAGGTGGGAAACATGACTTGGTGGGGTCTGTCAATGGTCGAAGAGTCTGCCAGCAGTAAAAAAGGTGATCAACCAGAGACTTGAAACTGGATGCTGGATTGTGTGGCTCGAACCAGGAGCTGGTTATTTTGGCGCAACCATCCACTCATCGACCCCCTTCACCCCGAGAGTGAATCCCCGGAAAATCGGGGTTTTCCTGGACTATGAGGATGGACAATGTAGTTTTACAATGTGGACAACGTGTCCCATCTGCACACTTTCACCCACACTTTCACTGTGAGAACCTTTCCCTTCTTCAGTCCGGGATGGAATAACAACAGGAAAATTCCACACCGCTGGCATTCCGTGGTATTTAAGGTCACTAACAAGACGACCCCATAATTTCACACCGTCTCCCTGCCTCCTGCCTGCTGTAAACTGATGGGTGTCGGTCTCAGTCACAGGTGGAGAGAGAAGCCAGGTTAACATTCCGGGTGTAAACCCGGAACGAGGAACTGGAAGAACAGCGAGGACCTCTTTTGGGCTCGGGGCGAGAAGGAGGGGTAGAGGAGAACTAAATAAAAGCTCAATTGTAGAGAGGAACTTACTGGGTAGAATGAGCTGTGAACTGTAGGAACCCGGTGACCTTTCTGCCTGTAATGTTGCGCCACTGGCGGAAGGTGGTGGGCATCAGCGTGTTTGAGATGAATCAGTGCAATACCTTTGCTGCCAAGCACTGTTATTAAAATATACAGTAAAAGCAGCACTTGCTCGAGAAAGAGGGCTTGATGTTTAATTACATTCCAGAAGCCTCTCCAAGGCCTCACAGTAATAAAGGACAGGCGTTGGGAAACTCCACCGTTGAGCACTTGAACGTAATCCTTCCTTTCGGTGAAAATGTATCAGTCAACCTCTTACATCACATTGATGGGAAAATTATAATTTAACATCTCTAATCTCTCTCTCCTATAGGTTTTAAAAACACATTCCACACATGAACCATTACTTTCTGATTTTCCTCATTTCGTTGTCAAATGCTTTCAACTTTCCTCAAATTCCACACCCTTCATATCCGTTTCTTACTCTTTAATAATACAAGTGCAAATATTTCATGTTATAAGTTTTTTTTCTCTATTATCACTCAAACGTCATTTGACAAATCAGTTGTGAACATCGGTCTGTGTTAAATTTCCTGTCTTAAGCCATTTAAGAACCCACTGTGACAAGCTTAATGATTGAGATCAGTGTTTCTTATTAATGAATTGATTTGATTAGGCCAGAAGAACACAAGAACCATGAGCAGGGGTAGACGATAGGGCCCAAACACTGCTCCATCATTCAATATGATCATCGCTGATATTCTGCATCATCTCCACTTTCCTGCCCACTCCCCATATGCCGTGATTCCTGGAGAGATCAAAAATCTGTCCTTAGTATTAAATACATTCACTGATTCCACAACCTTCTGGTGTAGAGAATTGCAAATCATCACAATCCTATGAGTGAAGAAATTTCTCATGGTGTCGGGCGTAATATATTAGCAAGGGTAGAAGATTAGATAGCTAACAGGAAGCGGAGAGCAGGCATAGTGGGTCATTTTCGAGTTGGCAAGATGTGGCGAGTGGAGTGCCATAGGGATCAGTGCTGGGGCATCCACTGTTTACAATTTATATCAATGACTTGGTTGAAAGGACTGAATGTGTGATTGCTAAATTTGCTGATAACACAAAGATGGGAAAGTGAGTTGTGAAGATGACATAAGAAGCCAGCAAAGACACATAGATGGGTTAAGTGTGTTGACAAAAAATTGGAGTGACAAAATGTGAACTTATTCACTTTTTCAGAAGAATAGGAAAGCAGTACATTATTTAAATGCTGAGAGATTGCAGAACTCTGAGACGCAAAGGGTGTCCTGTGAGTATGTGGGCGCAGCAGTGATTAGGGAGGCAAATGGAATGCTAGCATTTATTACAAGGGAGATGGAATATAATAGTGAAGATGTTTTACTCCAGTTGTGCAGGGTACTGGTCAGACTACATCCGATGTATTGTGTACAGTTTCGGCCCCCTTACGTAAGAAAGAATATAAATGCAGGTGCAGGACAGAGAAGGTTCACTCAACTGCTACCTGGGGCTGGGGAGGTGGAGTGGGAGTAATCTTGGCAGGAAAGGTTGAGCAGGTTGGGCCTGTATCAACTGGAGTTTAGAAGAATGAGAGGTGATGCTATTGAAGAACATAAGATCCTGAGGGGACTTGACAAGGTGGATGTTGAAAGGATGTTTCCCCTTATGTGCGCGATTTGAACCAAGGGCTACAATTTTAAAATAAAGGGTCTGCCATTTAAGACTGAGACAAGGAGAAACTTTTTCTCAGAGGCTTGCTCTTCTTTGGAATTAACTTCTGCAGAGAGCAGTGGAGGCAGGGTCATTGAATATTTTTTAAGGCAGAGATAAATAGAGTCTGGACCAACAAGGGAGTAAAAGGATATCGGGGTGTGGAGTTGAGCCACAATCAGATCAGCCATAATCTCATTGAGTGACAGAGCAGGCTTGAGGGTCTGACTGGCCTACTCCTGCTCCTGAATTATATGTTGTACGTTTCTCATCTCAGTCCTAAATGATATACCCTTTACGCTGAGACTGTGTCCCATGATCTAGATTCCCAGCCCAGAATCTTGTCTGTTTCAGTGAGATCATCTCTCATTCTTCTAAACTCCAGACAGTATAGGTCTAATTTAATGAGCCTTTTATCATCGGACAACCCTTTCTCATAACATGAACTAATCGAATGATCCTTCACTGTAACTGGCTGATCAATTGCTGAGACAAAAATATTTATTTCCTGTCTTTCTTCTAAAATATTTTTCATTATTATTTGCATTCAAAGCCATGAAGCAGACAAATAAAAGCCACCATTTTTTTTTTTCATTTTAGGTCAGTATGAATAATATTTACTTTTTTCATTCATTCAGGTGATATGGGCTTCGCTGTCTGGGGCAGCATTTATTACCCATCCCTAGCTGCCCTTGCGAAGTTGGTGTGTGAGCTGTTTTATTGAACCGCTGTTGTCCATGTGGTGCAGGTACAGCCACAGTGCTTCTAGGATTTTGACCCACCGACAGTTAAGGAATGGCGATATATTTCCAAGTCATGATGGTGAGTGAATTGGAGGGGAACATCCAGGTGGTTGTGTTCCAAACTATCTGCTGCCCTTGCCCTTCTAGATGGTAGTGTTCATGGGATTAGATGGTGCAGTCTAAGGAGCCTTGGTAGTACATCTTGAAGTTGGTACACACTGCTGCTAATGTGCGTCGGTGTTGGAAGGACTGAATATTTATGGATGCGGGGTCAATCAAGCAGGCCACTTTGTCCTGGATGATGTCAAGCTTCTTGAGTGTTGTGGGAGCTGCACTCATCCAGGCTAGTGGGTCGCACTCCATCAAACTCCTGACTTGTGCCTTGAAGATGGTGGACAGGCTTTGGGGAGTCAGGAGATGAGTTACTCATCGCAGGATTCCTAGTCTCTTAACTGCCCTTCTAGCCACATTATTTATATGGCTGGTCCAATTAAGTTTCTGGTTAATGTTAACCCCCAGGGTGTTAATAGTGGGTAATTCAGTGATGGTAATGCCATTGAACATCAAGGGATGTTGCTTCGATTCTCTCTTGTTGGAGATGGTCATTGCCTGCCATTTGTGTGGTGCAAATGTTACTTGCCAGTTGTCAGCACAAGCCTGGATATTGTCCAGGCCATGCTGCATTTGGACATGGACTTCTCCAGTGTCTGAGAAGTCATGAATGGTGCTGAACATTGTGCAATCATCAGCGGACATCCCCACTTCTGACCTTATGATGGAAGGAAGTAGATTGATGGAGCAGCTGAAGATGGTTTGGCCTAGGATACTATCCTAAGGAACTCCTGCAATCATGCCCTGGAGCTGAGATGACTGGCCTCCCAACAACCACAAATATCTTCCTTTGTGCTGGGTATGACTCCAACCAGTGGAGCATTTTCCCCCTGACTCCCATTGACTCCAGTTTTTCTAGGGATCCTTGATGCCACACTCAGTCAAATGCCGCCTCGATGTCAAGGGCAGTCACTCCCACATCACCTACATATGGCATTTGGTAGATGTGCACACTTGAGGAGTTTGTGGGTTAATTAAGCAAACAGCAAAATATCTCCACACCAGTTTTGAGAAGGTCTAATACATCACTCCATTCTCCATCCTGGGTGCATCCATTAAATGCTCCCAGAGACAGATGGCCTTCTGCTTTGATTGGCTGACAGACTTTTTCACTTATTATGTAAATGAGATATATTTCATCACAGAACCTGAAACAAACACTTCATAATGTTGCTCAGTAATTTTTCGAGAGCATGTCATCAGATGTACTGTCCTGGAACATACAAAATTCAAATGTTAACACATTGTAGACTGATGAAAGTCCAAAAATAGACTAAAAAAGCTTTGATTTTCCAGCAGGAAAGAGCACAAGAGTTAATAGTAAAATGATGAGCAAATTGCTGATCTCAGCTGCAAAGAACCTGAAGGGAGAGCTTTGTGTCTTAGACAGGAGTGGACGTGAACTAATAGAAGGAAGTGATTGAAAAGCTAATTAGAAAAGGAGAGTGAATAATACAGGACTAACTGTGTAAAAGTTCAGTGGACGGGCTGGTATTCAATATTGATTTTTACTAACAGACAGAGTCAGCGGAAACACAAATAAGTGCAGCGGCAAACCAAACACATAAAATAATAGAGGATGCACTGACGACAGGGAGAACACTTGTAAAGACCCTGGTAAAGCCAAAACAATGGGAAGCTACAGAAACAGGAGTCGGCCTTTAAGCCTCTTGAATCTCCTCACCATTTCATCAAATCACACACTAATGCCTAATACAGAAGATCCAGTCATGGAAGAGGTAGAAGTTCAGAAGCTAGAGAACGTCGTGAGGACAAACTTGCTGTTGGGAAGGTGCAGGTAGATTCTGGCTGTGAGTAGTGATGAGTGTGGGAATGATGATGAGTATCTAGAGATAGATATGTGTACATTGAGGATGAATGAGAAAGGGTATTAGAGGAGCGGGAAGGACTAAATAATAAAGTAAGAAATTCTGGAAGTTATTCAGGAAAATAGAGCCAGGCCTTACAGGATTGAAATTAGGAAATATTTCAAGATAAAAAGACTGGTAGAAGTCTGCAACTCTCTTCCCCAAACGGCAATCGATGCTAGATCAATTTTGAATTTCAAGTCAGAGATAGATATTTGTCAGCAAAGGGATAAGGGAAAAGGCATGTATATGGAGTTAGATCGAAGCTCAGCTATGATCTCACTGAATGACAGAACAGTTTCAAGGGGCTAAATAACCCCTCTGCTGTTCCTATGTTCCTTTAGGAAAATGATGGCCTGGACAAATATGTATTTTGATGCCCTTTGAGTTGATTATAGTAGTGTTTGGTGATAGTTTCAGAAAGAAAACTGCAATCTCGGAAGTTTCTCTACGATTGTTTATTATCTGAATTATAAGAATAACATTGCACTTAAGTGGCAAATAATCTACACATTACACACTGAACTAATAAATAATAACACCCATTTCAAAAAAACCTTGTTCACCAAGATATTTTGAATCACATCATTTTCGATAGACAGGGTCACAAGTGAAGATAGTCTGTCCTCACCCATATTCAATCACTAATGTGATTTTCTAAGCTACAACTGTTGACTGCTCACCACTGATGTGAGTTAACAGGGTCTTGAGTGTTATCCATGTGTTCAGAAACCTGAAGTTTGTTTTGTTTAACTGGCACTAGTGTGAGTTGGAAGCAGATTTTGGAGTTAGCCAAATTCTTTGCAGAGGTTGTTTTCAGTATTATCAGGCTCTCCCCAGGCAGTCAACCAACATTAAGACCGGCCATGTCCAAATAAGTCCATTGAGGTTATGATGTCTCTCCATCTTTCCACTATGGAAATGCATCACTTCACACTTATCCACATTAAATCTCATTTGCCTTGAGCCTGTCCATTTCACCAGTCCATATGCTTCTGAAGTCAACTTCTCTTCTCTTCACTATTTAGCCTGCAGCCAAGTTTAATATCATCTGCAAATTTTAAAAGTGTAATTTTTATAACCAAGTCCAATTTATTATATACCAAATAGTTTCTTGTCAATTGCTTTGTATTTCTCGCTAATTTTCCTTGATTTGTCTCCGCAACACCCCAACTCACCTCCTCCTCAACCCCTTCCCCTCCTCCTAAGCGACCATTCACCCCTCCTCCTTTCCCCTCCCCCCTCCTCCCTCCACCTCACCCCATCTCCCTTTATACCATCCCCCTCCTCCCTCTTCCTCACCCCATCCCCCTTTTCTCAACCTCCCCCTCGTCAGCCCCCAGAATCCCCCTCCTCCTCAGCTCCCCATCGCACCCTCCTCCTTACCCTCACCATGCCCCTTCCTCTTGATCTCCCATTCCCTTCCTTCTTACCCCATCCCCCTCCTCCTCACCCACCCATTCCCCCTCCTCCTCACCCACCCATTCCCCCTCCTTATCACCCACCCATTCCCCCTCCTTATCACCCACCCATTCCCCCTCCTCCTCACCCACCCATTCCCCTTCCTCACCCACCCATTCCCCTATCCCTCATTCAACCTCCTCCACATCCCCATCCCCCACCTCCTCAACCTCATCCCACTCCTTCTCACCCCCAATCCCCCATCTCCCCACCCTCATACCTCCTCCTCCTCACGCCATTCCCCTCCTAACCCAGATCTCCCCTGCTCCTTACCCCGCATGCCCTCTTCTTCCTTACCCCGTCCCCCCTTCTGCTTACCGTCATTCCCCCTCCTGCTCACCCCATCTCCCCTCCTCACTCCCATCCCCCCTCCTCCTCACCCCCATCCCCTGACCTCTTTACCCCCCATTCCCCGACCTCCTTATCCACCCCCCCCGCCATTCCCCGACATTAAAAATAGAAAAAAAATCCTGATGTGTCCCCTCATGTGACAATGTCACATGAATTGGGGCATGTCCATAATTTTTTTTAAAAACTTTAATAGCATTTTTTAAAACCTACATGCAACCGTATCCCGCCCGTGGATGAGGTTTCATGTTTTTTCTATTTCCCGCCGGGCCTTCTGGCCTGCTCGCCAGCCTTAATGTTGGATGGGCAGGTCCATTAATTAGTTTAATTACTCTGTCAATGGCCTCAATTTGCCATTGACAGGTCGGCGGGTGTGCAGCTGATTGTGCTGAGCCCCCGGCTACCTGAAAATTTAAATGGGGTGCGGTGACATCGGGAGCTCCGCCCACTCGCCAACGGGAAAATCCTGCCCAAGGTCGACTGAGCTTCTTGCATCACAACAGTGACTACATTTCAAAAGTATTTCATTGGCTGTCAAGCACTTTGGAAGCACTGAAGCTGCGAAATACATTTTATAAATGAGCCATTTTTATTTCTTCCATCGCTAAATTAATGGAAGATGGAGGCTGATAGGTCAGTAAATGCCTCTTCCCTGAATTAAGATTTCAGAACTAAACAATTAGCACAACATTGCACTCAATGAACTGATATATGATAAATGAAAATAAAATTATATATTCACAGATTTAACAAACAAATACAAAACTTAAACTTAAACTAAGATGTCAAACTCACTTTCTTTGGTGGGCCTGATCCAATATCTTGGCAAAAGTTATTAAAATAGAAATTTGAACTAGATTGGTACTTATTTACATTTAGATTTGAATTATTACTGTTGCGCTGCAATAATTGGCATCTTGAATATTACTGAAACCCTTCATCTTACACTCCTCAGGAGAAACTCAAGGATGCCAAATTTCAAACAATCATAACAATTATACCACAGGGGAAGAGGGTGCAGGGTGAGACCTGTACTGGGGAAGTGGTGGGTATGCCAGGGTTTGTGTGGGGGCACCAGTTGAACTGTGCAAGTGACTCAAGATGGTGAGGGCTGAGGAAGCAGTCTCCAGAGAAGATGAGGCCAGATGGAGATGTGAGGGTGTGTGTGAAAGGGCGAGTGGTGGTGTCCCTTCAGCTGGCAGTGAGTGAGATGCCAGTGCATGAATGATGGGGTTGAGTTTGTGACTTTAGAGCAATGAGATGGTTGCCATACCCTGGCGGTACGGGTGAGAGCATTTATCCTTTATCTGCATTGGATGGCCAACCTCTTCTGTGCAGCACGGACTCTGATCACCAGGGCCATTGTCCACCAAGCCAATGGGCAGGATTGTCCCAGATTTTCACTAAGTACGGTGGCAGGAGGGAAAAACAATGTGTCATCTGCTGCCGCAAAGGTGGCTTTTTATCCCATATCATCCCAAACTTTCCGCGTTTAACTATGCATTCCCGGGAAACACGCTGCTTCGATGATTTAAACAAACAATTACAAAACTTAAATCTTAAACTAGGATGTCAAACTCACTTTCTTTGGTGGGCCTGATCCAATATCTTGGCAAAAGTTATTAAAATAGAAATGAAATTTAAACTATATTGGTATTTATTTAGATTTGAATTACTACTGTTACTGCTCTGCAATAATTGGCATCTTGAATATTACTGAAGCCTTTTGTCTTACACTCCTCAGGACATACTCAAGAATGCCAAATTTCAAACAGCCAAAACAATTATACCACAGGGGAAGAGGTGGTAATGTTGCTGCCCTTCCTGTGGCCGGAGTGGAGGTAGAGTACATCACAGCGGGCCCCCACGGCGTCCAAAAGACGCTCGAGAGACGCATCACTAAACCTGGGGGCTGCAGTCTTCTTGCCTTTCAGGCCCAGGTCTTACTTGCAGCTGTCCTGGGCTGGAAGCACTGAGAGATATGCGTGTGGCTGTACTTTGAATGTGGCAACTGGTGTGATGAAGCGGTGAGGTGATGGCGTGGCGGGCGCATCAATACCCACCCACAATCGAAATGGCATGTTTCCCGGGAATGCATAGTTAAAAGTGGCAAGTTTGGGATGATATGTGATAAGAAGCCACCATTGCCGCTGGCAGGTAAAACATTGTTTTTTCCTCCTGCTACCGCACTTGGTGCAAATCTGGGACAATTCTGCCCATTGTCTCTGAGAAAGCAACAGGGAACTATCAGCTCCCCAAGCTGCCGGGTAATTCAGAAAAGCGCAAAGCTTGAACTTATTCCTTTTGTTTGCAGAGAACAGATTTCTATATGTGAAAATGTGTTGCTTTTAACAAACATAAATGAGCCACAATATGAGCTCGATTGTTCATGTAAACTGGTTGTTAGTGTAGCTATTAGCACACTCAGGATTGTTCAGTAAGTGCTGCCCAATCACGGAATCACATCGGACAGTTTTGCAAGTGTGGGCTGGTTGCGTACGGTCCGTACTCTGCCTATTATGAACAACCAAAGGAACAGGCTGTTTGATTCCAGCAGCTAATCACTGAGACATATGGCATTCATAACTATATCACACCAGCACTGAAATTCATCTCTGACATCTCTTAGCTTGAATCAATGCATCAAATCTTGGCGAAAAATGATTGGGCTGAGGCCTGACCTGGGTAAACCCCTTGTCACGATGGAACGTTTTGTTCCAACCCCGGAAGTGAATTCCAGAGCCTCACCGTTCTGCATAGAGAAGTTTCTCTTGATTACTGTTCCAAATCTCATACATTTTATATTGTACCTATGGTCCTTTGTGTTTACCGTTCACTGCAAATAACCTGCTGCTGTCTATCCCATTACATTTTTGCATAATTTAATCATTCGTATGCTATCGACCTGGAACATCTGTTGATTTGAGATGGTTCAATCCTAACAGAAAGGGTACAAAGTCAGAATAGACCTAGGACTGAGCCACCTAACTTTCGGGTGAACTATACACCCGTCTTGTTAAACTCCTCCATTCCTGCTCTGTTTTACAACCACAACTGGCCGTCTTCACGACTATTACCTGTGACCCATAAAGGCCTAATGCTCTCTGCTTCAAGGGTGTACTGCCAAATTCTGAGGTGCAGAGCTCCAATAAAATATGTTGACCATATCATTTCTAAACCTATTATTACGTCATTTTCCTGCATATTAATTTTTTGAGTACCCAAAAATCACTAAAGCTATGATTTTTAAGTGAAAAATATTTCTGCCGGTGGGCAGTGGGCATTTTATTTTCTACTGTGTGGTATTTCAAATCATTCATCTCTAGCGTAGCTAGAATTTCATTACGCAATATTCTACAGGTTGAGTATCTGTTATCCGAAATCCTCGGGGCCAATCGCGTTTCGGATTTCAGATCATATCGATTTTCGGGATACCACATATAGGACTGGGCCTACATACATCACAATAGTCCAAGCCTAAATGGAATAAAATGGCTAGAAAAGTTAAATGTATCACTGAATAACAAATGCAGGCTACCTGTAATTATACTCGCCCATGGCACCGTCTGCAATTCTGCTTGTACGAGAGGGTTCAGAATATCGACGTTCTCTCCTGGGAGGCATTCTTGAATAGTTCCCCCAGCTTCATTTGCCTCATCAACATTGGCTTTTCTTTCATAAGTTTGTCATTTGATTGACGTTATTTCTTGCTCACTTATAATTGCACGTTGTTCGAGTGCCTCTATCAACCTGTCACACATCTTAATAATATTGTCTATGGGCACTTTCTCTACTGGGTTCATTCATCAACACTGTTTTTATACAGTTGATCTTGATGTAGCACCATTCCTACAATCTCCCTGTCAGTCGAAGGATGCACTTTGGGAGCACTGTTAACTGTGTTAAATAATTCTTCAATATTTTCAGCCTCCAGTATATTCACACATTCCATTCATATGCATCTTGAGCAATCAAGGAGTTAGTTTACCAGATTTTTTTCCCTTGGTCACCGGAAAATCTTCAAAGTCTTTGTCAATATTATCATTTCGATGAACACTGCTGCAGGTCGAAGTTTTTACAAGTGTTGGTCAGTGTCTTTATCAACAAAGCACCACACATTAGCAGATGCGTAGATGGTGTCAGGGGGAGCTGGTGGCATCGTGGTATTGTCACTGGACTAATACTCTAGTGACCGAGGGTAATGCTCTGGGGACCCAGGTCATAATCCCACCAAGACAGATGGTGAAATTTGAATTCGATCAAAATGTGGAATTTAACTTTTAACAATTCAGCCATTGCTGAATGCTGTAAAAACCCATCTGGTTTACTAAGGTCCTTTAGGGAAGCAATTCTGCTGTCGTCACCTGGCCTACATGTGACCCTGAACAAGGTCAATAAATGCTGGTCTAATCAACAATACCTACATCACGTGAATGAATTTCGAAAAAACTGTAAACTCCTTTTGGAAGCCTTCCACCCCCCAGGCCTCTGTCATAGCGCCAAATATACTATTCAAGGAGGAATCTTTATATTTACATTTCATGAACCGAAAATTGCCTTGGTCCATTGACTGAGTTAATGACGTTACTTTGGGGGGAAAGTAAACAGCGAAAACATTGTTCTTCACCAGGAGTTCAGCAGGAGGATGTGCTTAACCATTGTCCGGGAGCAACATGATTTCACAGCGACCCAACGTGCCTCTGGTACAAAGTGGTTGTGAAACCAATCAGAAAACATGTCCCTGGTTACCCTCATTGGCAGAATAGTGAACAGGTAATGTCCAAATCCTCTCGAAGCATCTGCGACATTTGCACTTCCCAATTGCAGCCAATTTGCATTTGTGTCTGCCGGCTGCATTGGCACAACCAAGGACAGTCAGCCTGCCCTTAGTACCCTTAACACGTGTTGGTGCACTCTCCACAGCCTCTGTTAACATTTTCCTGGGGGGTGTATCACCAGAGCAGAGGCGCGTGTTGATCACTGAAACAATGGGGGAGGGTGCGGTTACATGGGGCCAGAGAAAGCAGTCAAAGATGAGGCTGCGATGGAAGGATCAGTGGATGGGTGCAGAGCCCAGGAAGGGGCAACATTAAGATGCAGGCATTCAGCATTTCGAGAGGCACTGGTGGAAATTTCCCCACAGTCAGTCCGCCTCTGAGGGACAGTCAGTAGTCCTGAATAAAACTACTCCACGGGAACACGGGCCTAGCTTTTGAAATCCTTTGCCTTTGCCCAGGAAGCTTCATTTTTGTCACATCATTGTCCCGCCGTCCATTCTGAAACTGAGACGCAAGTCTTACGAGTAGCACACTCCGATTTTAAAGAAAGCCTGACTGTATAGATAATTCCACCTCCACCACCACCATCACCCCACCCCCACCCAAGTAATTCAATCCAAAAACATTGAAAACTGATCTGGTTGAATTAATGGGTAAACATGGTCAAGTAATGACATGTAATATTTGGTATTTGTTGAGCAAGGTGACTTGTAAGCCTCAGCAAGTAAACATTGTAGAATCATCGGTGGCATTTTAAATTGCAGAAAAAATGTAAGGTGCATTTGGTGAGCACCCTGGCCAGGAGCCTCTTAGACCTGAGCACCGTTTCTGCCCAGTCTCCTCTCTCTCAAATCTGTAATGAGGCAGATTTGATAAGTGAGCTTAAGGTGAAGGAGCCCTTAAGAGGAAGTGACCATAATATGATAGAATTTACCCTGCAATTTGAGAGGAAAAAGCTGGAATCAGAAGTAACGGTATTACAGTTGAATAAAGGCAACTACAGAGGCATGAGGGAGGAGCTGGCCAGAATTGGCTGGTAGATGAGCCTAGTAGGAAAGACAGTGGAACAGCAATGGCAGGAATTTCTGGAAGTAATTTGGGTGACACAGCAAAAATTCATCCCTAGCAAGAAGAAGCATACGAAAGGGAGGACGAGGCAACCATGGCTGTCAAGGGAAGTCAGGGACAGCATAAAAGCTAAAGAGAAAGTATACAATGCGGCGAAGAGTAGCGGGAAACCAGGCGATTGGGAAGCCCACAAAGACCAACAGAGGACAACTAAAAAATAAATAAGGAGGGAGAAGATTAAATATGAGGGTAAACTAGCCAGTAATATAAAAGGAGATTACAAGAGGTTTTTTTAGATATATAAAGGGTAAGAGAGAGGCAAAAGTGGACATTGGGCCGCTGGAAAATGACACTGGCGAACTAGTAGTGGGGAACAAAGAAATGGCGGAGGAACTGAATAAATAGTTTGCATCAGTCTTCACGGTGGAACAAACGAGTAACATCCCCAAAGGTCAAGAGAGTCCGGGGGCAGAGGTGAGTATGGTGGCCATTACCAAGGAGAAGGTGCTAGGAAAACTGAAAGGTCCGAAGGTGGATAAATCACCTGGACCAGATGAATTACACCCCAGAGATCCGAAGGAGATAGCTGAAGAGATAGTGGAGGCGTTAGTGGTGATCTTTCAAGAATCACTGGAGTCAGGGAGGGTCCCAGAGGACTGGAAAATCGCTAGTGTAACCCCCCTATTTAAGAAGGGAGTGAGGCAAAAGATGGGAAATTACAGGCCGATTAGCCTGAACTCAGTCGTTGATAAGATTTTAGAGTCCATTATTAAGGATGAGATTTCAGAATACTTGGAAGTGCATGGTAAAATAGGGCAAAGTCAGCATGGTTTCATCAAGGGGAGGTCATGCCTGACAAATCTGTTAGAATTCTTTGAGCAGGTAACGAGTAGGTTAGACAAAGGAGAGCCAATGGATGTTATCTACTTGGACTTCCAGAAGGCCTTTGACAAGGTGCCGCACAGGAGGCTGCTCAGTAAGATAAGAGCCCATGATGTTGGAGGCAAGGTACTAGCATGGATAGAAGATTGGCTGTCTGGCAGGAGGCAGAGAGTGGGGATAAGGGGGTCCTTCTCCGGATGGTGGCCTTTGACTAGTGGAGTTCCACAGGGGTCAGTGTTGGGACCACAACTTTTCACTTTACACATTAATGATCTACATGAAGGAACTGAGGGCATTCTGGCTAAGTTTGCAGCTGATATAAAGATAGGTAGAGGGACAGGTAGCATTGAGGAGTCAGGGAGGCTGCAGAAGGATTCAGACAGGATAGGAGAATGGGCAAAGAAGTGGCAGATGGAATACAATGTGGGGAAGTGTGAGGTCATGCACTTTGGTAGAAAGAATAGAGGCATAGACAATTTTCTAAAAGGGGAAAGAATTCAGAAATCTGGAGTGCAAAGGGACTTGGGAGTCGTAGTCCAGGATTCTCTTAAGGTGAACTTGCAGGTTGAGTCGGTAGTTAGGAAGACAAATGCAATGTTGGCAATTATTTCGAGAGGACTAGAATATAATAGCAGGGATGTGCTGCTGAGGCTTTATAAGGCTCTGGTCAGACCACATTTAGAATATTGGGAGCAATTTTGGGCCCCGTATCTCAGGAAGGATGTTCTGGCCCTGGAGAGGGTCCAGAGGAGGTTCACGAGAACAATCCCAGGAATGAAAGGCTTAACATATGAGGAACGTTTGAGGACTCTGGGTCTACACTCGATGGAGATTAGAAGGATGAGGCGGGATCTGATTGAAACTTACAGAATACTGAAAGGCCTGGATAGAGTGGACGTGGGGAAGACATTTCCATTAGTAGGAGAGACTAGGACCCGAGGGCACAGCCTCAGAGTAAAGGGAAGACCTTTTAGAACAGAGATTAGGAGAAACTTCTTTAGTCAGAGAGTGGTGGATCTATGGAATTCATTGCCACAGAAGGCTCTGGAGGCCAGGTCTTTGAGTGTATTTATGACCGAGATATATAGGTTCTTGATTGGTAAGGGGATCAAAGGTTATGGGGAGAAGGTGAGAGAATGGTGTTGAGAAACTTATCAGCCATGATTGAATGGTGGAGCAGACTCGATGGACCGAATGGCCTATTTTCTGCTCCTATATCTTATGGTCTTATGGTCTAAGAGAAAAAAGAAAGAGCCTTCGGACATCCCAAATTGAAATGCAGCCTGTGAAGTACTTTTGAGTGTAGCCGCTGTTTTATTGTAGGAAACATCGCAGCCAATTGGCACACAGCAAACTCCCACAAACAGCGATGTGACAATGAACAGGTAATCTGTTTTTAGTGAAGTTGATAATGTAATAAATATAGGGCTGAATTTGACGGTCCGGTCTTGGGGTGGGTGGGTGGTTGGGGGGCGCGTAAAATGCGACGAGCCATTCAAAAGTCCATTGACTCCAGCAAGACTGGAAAACCCCGCCAGTGGGAGGGGCCATAAAACTCCGCCCAAAGGCAAGGGCAAAGGAAAGAACTCTTTTTTGAAATAGTGTCGTGTGATCTTTTACATCCACCTGCAAAGGCAAGACAGGGCCTCAGTCAATGCCTGGCAAAAACGGGCACCTCCAACAGTGCAACACGCCCTCGCTACTGCACTAGAGTGTCAGTCTGGATTAAGCGCTCAGGACTCTGGAAAGTAATTTATAAGCTTCTGACGGAAGTGGCAACTCACTGAGGCACAGATGACACTTAAGGAAAGGGTTAAAGTGCGCAGCAACGTAAAGCCAATTTTGTTGCCGACAGTCCCATGATTCTTTGGATACAATCAAAATACACGTTAAAACGTGCTATAGAAAAATATTCATCAATGAGGGGTCCTCCTCCACCGGGAGCCTGTCTCAGGATGCAGAGGCCTAGTTATCCATGGGATGCAGAACTGTGGAATGAATGCTTTGATTATTAGTCTGGGTTTTCAATGAATGAGACTGGAGCACACCCTGATTAAAATAAGCACTGCATAGTGCGCGTTTACAAAGGGATGAGACTGTACTCGTAGAATGGAAGAGGTGAAAATTTGCTACGTGACTAATAAAAAATGCCTCTTGTGCTTTCAAAGGTGACGTTATTGGAACGTTATTAGTTAACTGGGAAAACATGGCATTTTGGTCCAGGGTTGAGTGTGAGCATAGCTATAAATCCATGACAGTAGATCCCACTGTTCCTCCGCATGAGAATATTGAATCATTTGCACGTACAGGAAAGTTAGGTGGGGGAGAATAGAGGAACACAGGCTGCGAAGGGAACCTGTCCATTTCTCTGAACCTTTAAGTGAAAGGAGAGAACATCTTGAAATTGCACAAGCCAAGCACCCAAGGTATTGTGGCATAGTGGTAATGACACTGGGCTAGTAATCAAGAAACCCAGGCAAATGTTGGAGGAGGAGGAGGGGGGGGCGGGGGGGGGGGGGTGTGGTTTAGTTCAAATCACACCATGCCATCTGATGAAATTTAAAGATGAATAATTAATACAGCTGGAAGTAAAAGCCAGTCCTAGTAACGATGACCATGTAACCAGTGGATTAAAATGCTCTCGAGGGAAGGGAATCTGCTGTCTGGCCTACCTGTGACTGCAAGGTGGTTGACTCTGAATGGCTTGGGAAGTCACTCAGTTATCCCAAACTGTTACATGTTTTTACAGTCTCTGGCGCGCGGGGAAGTACAAAGGCCTTGGGCGGGAAGGCAAATGGGCCAAGGTTAATCAGTGACCCATTTATACTACAGCTTAAATCCTGTTTTTATTGAAGTGCATGGAAAAGAAGGTGGGTTGTAAGCCAATTCACCACTGCCTGATCCACGATGTTGCCCAAAGCCAATTTTACCATTAGTTTCAATCTGATATGTGCTCCCAGGGTGTACCAAAGCATTAAATCTCGACATCGTTTTAAAAATGTTTTACTTCTTCACTCTTTTCAAAACCTTTTATAATTTATTTTAACATATACCTTTATTCTGCTCAGTATTCTCTGCTGCAGCGCTAATTTGTACTGGCTGATTTAGAAAACTCACCAATAGCAAGTAGAAAGACGTCTCAAACTTCACCTTCAAAGTGCCATCCGTAAATCAAGCTCACCATAAATAGTTATTGTGTAATCTGCCTGTGTGAAGCTGACGGGGTTGATTGCGATGCAGGTGTACGTCCCACAATCACCTTTCCTAGCGCTCGGGATGATGAGGCTTCTGTATCCTGTTCATTAGCTGGTGAGGCCGAGAGATTTCCTTTCCGTCTTTCTGTCATTGATACCCATGAGGTTTTCCAGAAACATCACAGGTCAGACTGATGGTGGAAGCGAAGGAGCTGGAGTTGCTTAATATCGAAGCTTTCGACAGCTGATCTGAAGGGGAAAATTACTGATTAAAGAACTGATATTAAAATCTTTATTTGCAATGAAATCGCCCCGTACAACATGGCAGCAAAAGAAAGGACCCATGTTTGCACAGCACCTTATGGCACACACAGCATGTCCCAACGTGTTTCACAGCCATTTTAAAGTGCAGTTGTTGTGTGATGAACGTGGTAGTGATTTTGTCCACAGTTTTGTCACAAATAGGAATGTAATGAATGGCCAGTCGATGTGACTTTAAAGGAGTTAGAAGAATGTTAACCAGGACAACAGAAGAATTTTCTGCTCTTCTCTGTAAAGTGTAATAGGGGTCTTCAGTCTCCACCTAAACCACTAGAGCAGCCATAGCTTAATGAGTGTCATTAGGAAAATGGCACCTTCAACAATATAGCGCTCCTTCAGCAATGCGCTGCTGTGCCATTACTTAAATCCCTGAAGACTCGTATTCGACTCAAAATATTGACTTTGTTTCTCTCTCCACGTAAGATGCCAGACTTGCTGGGTATTTCTAGCACTTTCTGTTTCATTTTGCAATAATCTGTCTGCCAGATATTCCGTAACTTGATAATTTTGCAAGAGGGTTAAACCATTTTATGTTAAAGGGTTAAGCTGTTGATTGAAATAAATTAATTTCTATTGATTCATCATTGTATTGTCATGGATATCAGGCAGACACACTAATGTACTGACTCTGATAGCAGGCTAATACATTAATGTATAATTGCTGATAGAGTCATTAATTCATAATTACTGATATCAAACTGTCTCATTAACATATCATTAGTGGTATCTCTCATTAATATCACTGATAAGATAGATTTGGAGGGAAACTATTTCTGCTGATTGGGCAAGAAAGAATTAGGGGACTTAGCCTAAAAATTAAAGACTCTCAGGAGTAAATTTAGGAAACACTTCTATACAGAAAGGCTGGTTGAAGTTTGGATCTTGCTTCCAGAAATGGAGCTGATGTCAGGTCAATTGTTAATTAAAAGTCCAAGATTAATAGATTTTTGTTAACCAAGGGTATTAAGGGAGATAGTCTAAAGGTGGGGAGATGGTGGTGTAGTGGTGACATCACTGGACTACTGAACCAGGGACCCAGCCTAATATAAGACATGGGCTCAAATACAATCATGGCAGCTGATAGAATTCAATTAATAAAAACTGGAATTGAAAGTTACTCTCAGTAATGGGACCAGGAAACCATTGCCAATTGTCATTTAAAAAAAACATTTGGCTCACTAATTTCCCCTGGTCTGCCTGACATGTGACTCCAGACCCCCACAGCAATGTGGTTGAATCTTGACTGCTTTCTGAAATGCTGTAGCAAGCCACTCAGCAGGAAGCGATGGGCAATAAGTGCTGGTTTTACCAATGATGCCCATGCCCATATTCCATGAAAAATATAGAATTTGGAATCACAGATCAGCCATGATCTCACTGAATGGCAAAACAGTTTTGAGGGGCCAGGAACAGGAGGAAGCCATTTAGCCCCTGAAGCCAGTTCCACCATTCAAGAAGACTCTGGCTGCTCTCTGACTAAACTGCATTTACCCAGCTTTGCCCCATATCGTGTGGCTGATGAAAACTCATCAATCTCAGATTTAAAATTTACAGCTGACCGTTTGTCAGAGAGTCCGTTTGGAAGAGAGTTCAAAACTTCCACCACCCTTTGCTTGAAGAAGTAGTTCTTAATTTCACTCAGAATCATGAAATCATTTCAAGAAAGGTGATGGCCATTTGGCCCATCGTGTCCAGGCTGTTTCTTCTGAGGAGCAATTCATGTTCCCAGCCCTCTCCCCACAACCCTGCACATTCGTCCTTTTCTGGTATTTAGAAAATGTAGAAAGATTTGTGGCACAGAAGGAGGCCACATCATGCTCATCATGTCTAAACCGGCCAAAGAATTAGCCACCCAGCCTAATCCCATTTTCCAACATTTGATCAGTAGCCCTGGAGGTTACAGGGCTTCAGGTGTGTGACCAGATGCCCTTGAAATGAGTTGAGGTTTTTTACCTCTCAGGCAGTGAGTTCCAGGCCCCTATTACAGTTTGGGTGACAACATTTTTCCCCAGCTCCCCTCTAATCCTTCTACCAATCATTTTAAATCTATGCCCCCCAAGTCACTGACCTCTGCTAAGGGAAATAGGCCCTTCCCATCCACTCTATCCAAGCCCCTCACAATTTGTACATCTCAATCAAATCTCCCCTCAGTCTCCTCTATTCCAAAGAAAACAACCCCAGCCTATTCAATCTTTCCTCATTGCTGCATTTTCTAGTCCTGGCAACCTCCTCGGTTATCCTGAGGTAGTCCTGGTAAATCTCCTCCGTACCCTCTCTAGTGCAATGACATCTTTTCTGTAATGAGGTGACCAGAATGCACACAGTACTCATGCTGTGACCTAATTAATGTTATGCTGTTTAATACTGTCTTTTTAACCAATTTATCGACCTGTCCTGCTACCTTCAGGGATTTGTGGATGTGCGCTCCAAGGTCCCACACTTCCTCTACAAATCTCAGTATCCTCCCAGTTATTGTGTATTATTTTGCTTTGTTTGAAATGCATCACCTCACACTTCTCTGGGTTGAGTTCCATTTGCCACTTTTCTGCCCACCTGACCAGTCCATTGATATCTTCCTGCAGTCTACAGCAATCCTCCTTGCTATCAACTGTGCAGCCAATTTTTGTGGTGCCTGCAAACTTCTTGATTCCACATTTACAAAAAGCAGGGGTCCTAGTGCTAAGCCCTGCGGAATCCCACTGGAAACAGCCTTTCAGTCACAAAAACATCCATCCACAATTCCCCTTTGTTTCCTGCCACTGAGCCAATTTTGTATCCAGCTTGCTACATCCCCCTGGATCCCATGGGCTTTTATTTTCTTAATCAGTCTGCCATGTGGGATCTTTTCAAAAGCCTGGCTAAAATCCATGTACTACCTTCATCAATCCTCCTCGTTACTGCCTCAAAAAATCCAATGAAATTAGTCAGTCATGATCTTCCCTTAACAAATCAATGCTGACTGTTCTTGATTCCTCTGTGCCTTTCTGAGTGATAGTTTTGCAAGAGGCAGAATTTTCTGTGCCCTCTGGTGTCGGACGTGTTCGGCAGCGTGAGTGGACAAAATGACGAGAAGGCCAAAAATCGGTTTTATGACGTCGTGAAACCGGATTGAGATCGGCGTCTTCAGTGGGTCGCATTTCCTACTGTCAGATGTCGGGAAACTCATTGTAATACATCTGCATCTCATTATACGGCTAGCCCGCCAGAATCATCCCTCCACGCTGGATTGTTCACCACGCTGACATGTTTCACAACTGTACATAAGCGACCTGCATCTTCACTCCGGACATTGAGGTTTGTTTGCCTACCTGGTTTCAGGCAGCACTCGCGGTCATCAGCGCCAGACTCCGCAGACAGCTGCTCATCACTTTTAGGGGGTGCTCATGGGCAGGTCTCTACCTACCAGATCAGCCATAAGGTGGGGGTGGCTTTGTACGGCTGCAGGGCTAAGCCTTGCTTGGGGAAGGGGGAGAAGTGGCCTCAGGTGAGGAGGGAGGCTGTAGGGTGAGGGCTGTACTGGGGAAGGGATCTATCCCAGGGTGTGTGCTTATCTCTCATTATATCCTCTCTTATCACTGAAGTGATTTCATCCTTAATTACTAAGGCGCCTCCTCCCCTTTTACCCTTTTCCTTATCTACTTTAGTTTCTATGTCACTGATAGCAAAATATTTCATTAATATATTGTCACTAATCTCAAGCTGACTCATGAATATGGCTTTTGGGAGCCAGTGCTCCCAAATTAGCACCCTGTGCTCTCATTGACAGTGAAGCACCTATTAAATTGAAAGCCTTTAGGTCACATATGCTATGCAACGTAGCATTAAGGGTGAAGTGGATTTGCTTTTCCCAGGCACTGAAGTTCTTGTATAAATACAGTCAGATTCCAGAATCAGACATTGGAGTGAAGGGGAAAATCTCTTTCCACCTTTTTCAGCATCTGATTGGTTTGGACTTTGACTACTATCAGGACTTTGCTCTTCACTTTTCCCAGGTACAGCTTGGGACAGCCATTTGGGAAATTCCACCATTGCTGTCCCAGGTTTTTCAGCCACTAAAGCCCAGGAGAGTAGGGATCATGTACTTTGCCATGATACAAATCATTGCTACACAAACCCATAAGGGAAACATACCTGTTATCTGTAGCCGCACAGTTTGGGCAATGGCTTTTCGTAGATTAATGAAAAGCGTATAAATACCCTCGTCTGAAGAAGTTAAGTTATGAAGGACAAAGGATCCATTAGATGGGAAGAAGGCAAGGCGACCGATGTACTTTTTCAATAAGGAAGGTTTTGTATCCCCTGCCTGAAACTGCACCACTCCCGTTGTGGTTTCATTCTCTGCATTTCCCCTGCAGACCTCCCATTGGAAAAACTTTGCCAGATCCCGGTCATCTTCAGGCACTCCGGGGAAGAACATGGAGCTCCCAGAGGCACGGTAAACTTCCATTTCCTCTTGGCCTATGAAAAATAATACAGTTGAAGCAATGGTTAACCCAGCCTCTGTACAGTGTAGAGTGAGTGTTTAGTATTGTTCCATGTGCTGAGAGTAGATCTTGCTTATATGAATGAAATAATACAAGTAATGAATGTACAGAAACACAGCCTAAGGGGACTTGTTATGACATTGATGAGAGTAAAATGTCCACCAGTTCACATTGCCACTGTGTAACTGAGTTGCGAAGTGTTGAGTTTACTTTCCCCAAGTACTAAATCACTGGATGGCCTCATTAGCAGCAGAAAGGTGAATGGAAAAGATCCTGGAGCATAGCCCACGATTTCCTATCAAATAATATCAGTGAGTGGAAAATGTGACTATTCGACCTGCAAAGTTTTATTCTACGTTGCAGCTTCAATCCTTCTCAAGAGTTTATTCATGTGGCAGGTTTAATGCTGGTGCAATTGAATTTGCGTCTACCATTCTTTCAGGCACTGCAATCCAGAAGGTGGCAAGTCACTGCATATGTAAATGTTTCCTCATCACTCCATTGTGTTTTTTGCCAATTACCTTAAATCTACATCCTCCCACCACTGGAAAGAGTTTATTCCTATCAATTCTCCCAAATCCCTTTTAACACCTCAATTAAATCTCTCCTAAACCATCTCTGCTCTCAGGACAACAATGCCAGTTCTTCCAGTTTCTCCATAAAACAGAAGTTCCCCAATCCTCACACCATTCTCGTAAATCTCCTCTGCACTCTCGCTCTCTCTCTCCTCGGCCCAAACATCCTTCCTAAATTGTGGCGCCCTGAATTGGACACAATGCTCCAGCTGTGACCTAATCAGTGATTCATAAAGATTTACCATAATATCCTTGCTTCTGTTCTCTATATGCTTAGTGCTGCATTGTTACAAACTGTTGACTGTTACTTTGTCATTGCGAAACAACTTTCCCCAAAGTTAGTCCTTCCTCATTCTGTGGATCTCATTCAAACAAACTCATGCTTTCTGGAGCTTCCATTCTGGAACCGCAACCCTGCACTTCCCTACCCACCCCACTCCAGAGTGTTCAGGGGTATTTACTATCACCCTGTGTTGCATCGCCAGTGTCAGAGATGCAGGAGGTGATGTGCTGGGTTTCACTGAGGCGTTCAGCCTCATCATTGCCTCCAACACAAGTACCTGGATAGGTCTGGGTGCTCACTTGCAGAGCTTGTTTCAAGGCCATGTTAAGACCATGAGTGACACTGACACAGGCTCTGGCAGAGATGTAAAACACAACCCACACCAACTGAGGCCAAGCAAAGAGACAAGATCGGTAGAAATGTAAACATATCTATCCCACACTCACTTTGAGAAAAATATAATGAAATTTCCCAGAAAAGAGTTAGTAATGTAGAAAACAACGTGACATTTTAAAAAGCACAAGTCAGGAGTGCGATGGAATACTCTCCACTTGCCCAGGTTAGTGCAGCTCCAACAACATTCAAGAAGCTCAACACCATTCAGGACAAAGCAGCTCACTTGATTGGCACCCCATCCACATTCACTCCCTCCATCTCTGACGCACAGTGGCAGCATCGCATACCATATACAAGATGCATTGCAGCAACTTGCCAAGGCTCGAGAGCACCTTCCAAAGCTGTGACTTCCACCATCTAGAAAGACAAAGGCAGCAGATACATGGGAACACCACCACCTGCAAGTCCCCCTCCAAGCCACACACCATCCTGACTTGGAAATATATCGCCGTTCCTTCACTGTCACTGGGTCAAAAACCTAGAAGCCCCTGTCTAATAGCATTGCGGCACACGGACTGCAGCCATTCAAGAAGGCAGCTCATGATGGCAATTAAGGAAAGGCCCTGAAAGCAACAACCACATCCTGTGAATTGTATTGTAATTCAGTATCTCTCTGAACACCATCTCAGTACAAAAGGAAATATTCATAATGCAACCACGTAATGTAACTCTTACAACTAAAAGCAGTTCTTTTATCCCAGAGCCAATACTCACCCTTGTTAACTTCTATCAAGTAACTCAGTACAAGGGACAGCCAAAGTAAGCAGCACATTCTGTCAGGCGTGTCAGCTGAGAGATAATAATATTCCTGAGTCAATCACTCACTGATTCTGTTTCCTGTTTGTAAAATTAGAAGTTAGAGGATGTTAGGAGATGTTAAAAATAACGTCTTGCACGTAATGACTTTCGCAACCTCTTGACCTTATGGCCAATGAAATATTAGTGAATGGAGGGGAATGCAGCAGCCAATTATCACACGTTAAATTCCCACAAACAACAGCAACAACTTGCAATTCGAGAGCACTTCTACCATAATAAAACTTCCCAGGGTAATTCACAGGAACATTTTGAAGCAAATTTTGACACCATAAAACAGGAGGACATCTAGGGCAGATGGCCAAAAGCTTAGTTAATAAGGTAGGTTTCAGAAAAGCACGTAAACGAGGGAAGCAAGGTGTAGAGGAGGAGAGGTGTAGGGAGGATATGCCAGAGATTAGAGCCTAGATAACCTAAGGCACAGGCCCTCATGATGCAATGATTAAAACTGAGGATGCTCAAAACGCTGGAATTAGAGGAGTGGGGATATTTCAGTGTATTGCTGGGCAGGAGGAGAATACAGAGATAGGGAAGGGGCCAGGGCATGGAGGGACTTGAAAGCAAGGATGAGAATTTTAAAATTGTGGCATTGCTTGACCAGGCACCAAGGTGATAATGACCAGGTAGGAACACAGAACTTAGCAGCAGGAGTAGGCCATTCAGCCCATCGTTCCCACTTTGCTATCCAATAAGATCATGGCTGATCTGGTTGTGGTTTCAACTCCACTTTTCCTGTCAACTCCCAAAATCCCTTCACTCCTTTGTCTAGCAAAAAGCTGTTGAACTCAGCCTTGAATAGATTCAATGAGCCAGCCTCCATTGCTCCATGGGGAAGAAAATGCCACTCACTGAAAGAAAATGACACTCGGAGAGAAAAAACAATCTGCTCATCTCAGCCTTAAATGGAAGACACCTTATTCTTAAACTGTATCCCCTATTTCTAGTCATCCCACAAAGTGAACACATCCTCCTGGTATCTAACCTGTCAAGTTCCCTCAGAGTCTTACATATTTTAATAAGATTACCTCTCCTAAACTCTAATGGGTATATGCCTGATCTGTTCAAACTGTCTTCGTAGGATAAGACCTTCATCCCAGGAATGCGTCCAGTGAACCTTCTGTTACTGCTACTAATGCAATTATGTCTGTTTTCAAATAAGGAGACCAAAACTGCACACAGTATTTCAGTTGTGGTCTCACCAATGCCCTGCACTTCTAGGGCAAAACCTCCCTACTTTCATATTCCATTTCCCTTGCAATAAACACCAACTTCCATTTGCCTTCTTAATCACTTCCTGTACCTGCATACTAACTTTTTTGTGATTCATGTACCAGGACACCCAGATCCCCCTGTACCACTGAGCTATGCAATCTTTCTCCATTTAAATAGTATACTTTTTTTATTCTTCCTGCCAAAGTTGACAAGTTCACACTTTCCCACATTATACACCATCTGCCAATTTTTTGCCCACTCGCTTAACCTGTCTATATCTCTCTGTAGACTCCCTCTCGGCTTCCTCATGTCAACTTATCTTCTTACCTGTCTTGGACGCATTGGCAAATTTAGCTACCATACAGTTGGTCCCATCATCCAAATTATCGAGGTAGATTGTAAATTGGAGAGTCCTCAGCATTGATCCCTGCAGCACTCATCACATCTTGCCAACCCGAAAAAGACCCATTTATGCCTACTCTCTGTTTCCTGTTAGTGAACCAATCCTTTATCCATGCTAATATCTTACCCCCAACACCATGTTCTCTTATCTTGTGTAGTAACATTTGATGTGGCACCTTATCAAATGCCTTTTGGAAATCCAACTGCACCAGGTTCCCCTTTATCCACCTTGCTCATTACTTCCTCAAAAAATAAATTAGTTAAACAGGATTTCCCCTTCACAAAGCCACTCTGCCTGGTCACATTATGATTTTCTAAGTATCCTGTTATGACATCCTTAATAATGCATTCTAGCCATTTACTAATACAGATGTTAGGCAAACTGGCCTGTAGTTTCCTGCTTTCTGTCTCCCTCCCTTCTTAAATAAAACATTACCTGTTTTCAAAGCCACTCAGACCCTAACAGAATCTAAGGAATTTTGGAAGATTATAACCAATGCATATATTATTTCTGCAGTCACTTCTTTTAAAACTCTAGGATGAAGGTTGTCTAATCCTGGGGACATGTCAGCCTTTAGGTATAAAAATTTTCCCAGCACCTTTTCCCTAGTGATGGTGATTGTTTTAAGTTACTCCCTCCTGTTCACCTTTTGATTTCCAAGTATCTTTGGGAAGTTTTCTAAGTCTTTTACAGTGAAGACAGACACAAAATACCTGTTCAATGCCCACACCATTTCCTTGTTTTCCATTATTAATTCTCCAGACTCAATTTCTAGAAAACCAACACTTGCTTTAGTTACTTTTCTCCTCTTCAAATACTTGTCCAAACTCGCTTTCTATCTGTTTTTATATTATTACCTAGCTTTCTCTCATACTCTACTTTCTCCCTCTTTATTTTTTTAGTCATTCTCTGTTGGTTCTTAAAATCTGACCAATCTTCTGACCTACCACTAACCTTTGCAGATTTATACAATGTTTTGTTCAACTTGATATGATCCTGAACTTTTTTAGGATGATCCATGGATGATGCATCCTTCTCAAAGAGTCCTTCTTTCTCACTGGGATAAATATTTGCTGAAAGTTATTAAATATCTCCTTAAAAGTCTGCCACTGCAACTCGACTGTCCTTCCTTCTAAACTCATTTCCCAGTTCACTTTAGTTAACTCTGCATTCATACTCTTAAAATTACTATTATTCAGGCTTAAAACACTAGTCCTAGGCCCAAACTGAAACTCCTTCCAACTGAACATAAAATTCTATCATATTGTGATCTCTGTTACCTGGCAGCTCCTTTAACATGAGGTTACTGATTAATCCTGTCTCATTGCTCATTACCAGATCTAGAATACCTGCTCACTGGTTGGCTCTAGAACGTACTGCTCTAAGAGATTGTCCCACATACACTCTATGAGTTCAATTACCAGTCTACCTTTGCCAATCTGATTCATCGAATCTACATGTCGATTAAAGTCCACCATTATTATTGTGACACTGTTTTAACATGCCCCATTTATTTCTTCCTGTATCCTATTCTACATGGCATTGTGTAACAAAGGACCATGGGAAAGGGGCACTCAGCAATGTTTTTTTATTCACTTAAGGGATGTGGGTGTCACTGGCTAGGCCAGCATTTATTTCCCATCCCTAATTGACATTGAGAAGGTGGCGGTGAGCTGCCTTCTTGAACCACTGCAGTCCCTGTGGTGTAGGTAGACCCACAGTGCTGTTAGGGAGGGAGTTCCAAGATTTTGACCCAACAACAGTGAAGGAACGGGGATATAATTCCAAGTTTAGGAATGTAATGGTTGTAGGGAATTCGAATGGCATGGAGATGAACAAGCATTCCTGCAACTGCATTGGATATCACCCAGAGGGCCCAAAACAGTTTCAGGGGCAAAAGGAAACAGCCACAAATCATAGTGGATGTTGGAACCAGTGACACAGGATGGAGGGGATTGAGGGTGTGTCATCAGAGTTTCAGGAGCTAGAGAAAAAGTTAAAAAGCTGTGCTTGAATGACATAATTTGAAAGTTTGCAGATACTGTAATATAAAACTTGAAAATGTAGTCAACCATGAGAAGGTAACAGGCTTCAAAAGAAAAGAGACAGACTGGTGAAATGGACAGAGCCACAGCAGATGAAAGTTAACACAAATGTGAAGTGATACATTTTGGTAGGAGGAATGAGATGATGCAATGTGAAATAAATGGCAGAAGTTTAAATGATACGAGAAAGCTGGGGTGAATGTAAACAAATAGTTCAAGGCGGTTGCATAAGTTAATAAAATAATGTTTTTTTTGAATAAAAAGCATATTTGATGCTTGCATTAATAAGAGCCGTATATTAAAAGATCAAAGAAGTTGTGCTAAACTTGATTAAATGCCAGTTGGGCCTCAACTAGAATACTGTGTTCCATCCTGAGCACCACACTTGTAACGGAGGTTTCAAGGTGTTGAGGAGGATGCAGAGACAACTTATTGGAATTGGGCAGAGTGAGGGTCTTCAGTGATATAGGCAGATTGGAGAAGCTGGGGTTATTCTCCTTTGGCCAGGGGAGGTTAAGGAGACAATTGATAGTGGGTCTTCAAAATCATGAATAGTTTTAATAGAGTAAAAAAGCAGTAACTGATCCCATGGCCCAAAGGATTGGCAATAAGAGGGCATAGATTTAATGTCACTGCGAAAAGGACTCGGAGTGAAATGAGGAAACAAAACATGGTGCAATGCGTTCTTATAATTTGCAAAACACAGGCTGGGGGATTAAATTCAACAGTAACGTTCAAAAGGGAATTGACAGCTACTTGAAAGGGAGAAAAATACAGGGTTATAGAGACAGAGCGGGGAAGTGGGGCTAAGTTGATAGTTCCACCAAAGAGTTAGCACATGTACTATGGGCCAAATGGCCTCTGTCAATGCTGTTTCACTTCATGACTCTCGGACATTTTGTGATAAGCATCATGCCCTCAAAATCCATATTTATTCCGTTATTAAACTCTGTCCTTTGAACCATTCCCTGCGGGAGAATCCTGTTTCGGCCATCTCGATCAAACCTCTGAATTTGATCTTTTTTTCTCCCCCCCTCCGATCAGAACTTCCACACTCCCACATCTGGCCTCTCCCACCGTTAGAAAGGTCAGGAAATCATTTACCCATAAAGTTCTTTACCATTCTTTTAAAATTGTTGATGCAGCTCAAACAGGCTTCTTGGAGCTTTGATACGAGAACCTCAAAAAAATCAGTCTCAGTGTTGGAAACATCCATTTCATCTGTTCAGTAATTTCAGTTCCATCCAACATTTCCAGGACCTGTTTAGGATTGATTGCAGTTCGAAATATAGTTCTAAAGTCTAAAAGCGGTCCAGCCTCTTTCTATTAATTCCTAACAGCCTCATGTTTATAAATAGAATACGCTGATACGCTTTCCAGTGTATGATCTATGCAGCCGCCATGTACTGATGGACCCACTGACAAGAGCCACCTTGTCCCATGAATCTGCAGAAACAGCGGAGCATTAACAAAGAACCAGCGACTTGCAGGTTCACCCATCCGACCAGTCAATTCGCCAAGGCTCCTTCGACAGCGCATTCCGAACCCATGACCACTACAATCTAGAAGGACAAGGGCAGCAGATACATAGGAACACCACCACCTGGAAGTTCTACTCCAAGTCACTTGCCATCCAGACTTGGAAATACATCGGCCATTCCTCCACTGTCGCTGGGTCAAAATCCTGGATCTCCCTCCCTAACAGCACTGTGTGTGTACCCACACCACATGGACTTCAGCGGTTCAAGAACGCGGCTCACCACCACCTTCTCAAGGGCAATTAGGGATGGGCAATAAATACTGGCCCAGCCAGTGAAGCCCACATCCCACATGAAAGAATTTTTAAAAAGCCGTTTGTAACCTTTCAGCTCACCTCTCCAGGGAGTGTTAATATCGCTTCATGGAAACTATTGCTTTTTTTTTGTTTTTATTTATTTTTTTGGCAACTATGTCAATGTTAAACTGAAAACACCCAAACACATCCTTCTCTGTGGTCGTTGTGAATCCATGGTAAACAATTAGTCACGCCTTATTGTTCTGACTATAGCTTTCCTGCATTATGCTGAAATTCAGGAAGTTAAGTATAAAAAGGACTTGATGGAGTTTTTGCTGACTCCATTGAACAGTGACCCGAATACAAGCAGCCTTAAACCTAAAACCCAACTACAGGGGATCCAGTTGTTGATCCTAGCGCCTTTGCCCTGCCCCTGGGTGAAATTCTTTCTTGGTGTTTTTGAACCTGCTCTGGGCGACCTGGGGATCTCCCAGTGTATTGGAAAATTACCCAAGGTGCTGAAAAAAAGAAAAGGCAAGACGTTTCTGAAAGAAGAGTCATGTTGAAATTGAAACGTTATCTCAGTTTCTTTCACCACAGACACTGCCAGGTCTGCTTCCAGCTTTTACAGTTCACATTTCCAATTTCCAGCAACGGCAGTATTTTTTATTAAACTTTTATTTTAGCCAGCTGAGCTACATATACGAACATGCAAATTAGGAGCAGGAGTAGGCCTTTGGCTTCAACTCCACATTTACGCCTTCCCCCATAACCTTTGGCTCCCTTGTTCGTCAAGAATCTATCTAATTCAGCCTCTCTCCAAAATGGCCATGACAATATTCAATGGCCCTGCCTCCACCATTCTCTGGGCAGAGTACCACCCTCTGCGAGACAAAAAGTTCTCCTTATCTCCGTCTTAATGGGAGACCCTTTATTTTTTAAAGCTGTGCCCCCCAGTTCTAGTCTCTCCCACAAGGGGAAATATCCTTTGAGCATCCACCCTGTAAAGTCCCCTCAGCGTCTTATATGCATCAATAAGATCAGCTCCTATCCTTCTAAACTCCAATGGACATAGGCCCAGCATGTCCAACCTTTCCTTATAAGATAACTCCCCCTTCCCAGGAGTTTGTAAATCAGGGACAATTCCACCCTAAATGCGGTAGCGGGAGGGTGAAGCAATGTGTTACCCGCCTGCAGGAATGGTGGGTTTTCGTGCCGTATCGTCCCAAACCCGCCGCATTAGTTATGCCGTCCAAGGAAACACGCCATTTCCATGGTGGGCGGGCTCTCATTCGCCACTCCATCACCGTGCCAATTCATCACGCCGGGCGCCATTTTTAAAGACCAGCTGCGTGCACACATCTCAAAGCTTCCAGTCCATAACTGCTGCAGGGAGGATGTCAACAAAAGGCAAAAAGACTGCAGCCCCCAGGTTCAGTGACGCAACACTGGAATGCCTTTTGGATGCCGTGGAGGCCCGCCGCAATGTCCTCTACCACCACCCCCCCCCACCACTCTGGCCGCAGGATGGTCAGTGGCATGACCAACTAGGCTTGGGAGGCAGTGGCAACAGTGATCAGTGCCAACTCCCTTCAAAAAATCATCTCCGTTCCATCAGGATAAATCACTCTTCTCATCACTATCAACTCACACACTCGCAAACCCATCACACATCCAGAGGGCCCTCACTCGCTGCCAGTTCAAGGGACACCACTATTCACTCTCTGAGGAGATGCCTTCATTGTCCTCATCCCATCCATGGGACCACTCAGGCCCCACACATGCCAGGCATACTTATCATCTGGCCTGGCAGGCATCCTGTTTACACCCTCTCTATCTCTGTTCATGCAGGACAGGCTGGCACACAACAAGAGGGAGAGGGCGCAGACTGGTGGAGGAATGCCTGAAATCAAGGTACTCATCGACTTTGAAAATTGAGCCATCCAGCTGGCCGGCGACAATCTGGACCATTCCTGTGCTGACGGTGAGGTCAGCGGTGCTCTACCAAATAAGGATCCAGCAGTGCAACATCCATCAGGCACCATTCTGTGAGTGATGTGTCCTGTTTCACAGGACTAATTATCTCCCCTTACTTCCACAGGCACAACTAGGAAACAGCCAATGGAGTCCATGACCCAGGGCCTCCAATCAATCCCTGAGGAAACCTCAGAAGAGGAATTTGGAGGCACCCTCCATCACAGCGCTCACCCACACCCTCCACCAGCGCAGAGACTCACACCTCGGTGGGACCTAACTTTAGAGTAGCGCTGGAATCACAATCCAGTGAGCACATCACACTATCTGATCTAGACGGGCAGCAGCAGGGACTTCCCAGGTGTCCGGCACTCAGACCAGAAATCTGTTGAGTCCGAGTCAGATGGTGAACCCCTGGGGCAGAATTTTCTACCTGTCGCGAGGGCGGGCCCGACCCAATCGCCGGCGGGCACGGAGCCAATCGCTGCCAGCGAAGAGGGCCGTACCACCATTTTATGTGGGTGGGCCTTAATTGGCCCACCCAGTGTGACATCCAGAGGGAAGCGCTATGCACTCCCTGTGCGGATAGGGGGGGGAAATCGCTGAAATCAAGAGTGTGCTCTTTTGCGTATGCGCACAAAAGAGCACTCATCTCCCTGAGGCTAAGTGCAGCCTCAGGGAGATTGCCTCGACTTTTAAAAATATTAGAAATAGAGGAAAGAAATATCCCTTACATGTCCCCTCATGTGACAATGTCACATGAGTTGGGACATGTTCATAATTTCAATAACAATTTTATTACAATTTTTAAAACCCTACATGAAACCTCATCCCGCCGCTAGATGAGGTTTCATGTTTTTTTCTATTTGCCGCCGGGGCTCCTGGCCGACCCGCCAACCTGAAGGTTGGACGGGCAGGCCCTTTAATTGGTTAATTGATCCTGTCAATGGCCTCAATTGGCTTTTGACAGGTCGGCGCCCCCGCCTTCCTGAAAATTTAAATGGGACGGGGTGATGTCGGGGATTCCGCCCGAAGTCATCCCGTGTCATTTTATGCGTCGGCGAGCGGGCCCTGCCCCCAGCTCACCGACGGCAAAATTCTGCCCCTGGGCTCGGTCATGTCACAGCTCCTGGAGCTGCAAAGGCAAGCTAGGGAACACCAGGAAGGGATGTCCACTGCACTCCTCAGATTGCAAGGCACAATGGAGGAGTCCATCTGCCTTCAGGCTGAGGTGATAGCGCCAGCATGTCAACGCTGGAAGTCAACACTGGAAGGATGGCAGCCGCCATGGAGTCCTTGGTCCAGGATGTCACTCCTGCACGGCTGAACAGTCTGAAACCCACTGCTTATGACATAGTTGGTCTCCAACACTGAAAGGGGTCTTGGGCAGCTTGATCTCACTCCAGCTACCCGTTCTCCTCATGGAGTCAGCCTGGGGCCCTTGGACACCCAGAGGGAGGAGGATCAGCAGCTGTAGTCCCCAGGGCCATCCATCCTGGTGACTCCTGGAGTGTCCGGCCCATCCGACTCCCCTCTTCCTCTGACCTTAGCACCTCCAGCTCCACAATCTGAGGTGGGTGCCACTGTCACACATCAGGACCCTGAAAGTAGGCCAGGGCCCTCCTGGTCTCGGCCCTCCAGAGGGCGCCTGCCAAATTCATCATGGACAGGGTGTCGCAGTCAGCAGGCTGCCTCCACCTCTGCTGTGGATGTCCGGGGAGCACCAAGACGCAGCAGCAGGGTTAGGAAAGTTAAGAAGAATTAGTTGCACATCCTGGGCACAGGTGTTAATCACTTGTACATACTGTTCACCGTTGTCAATAAACTCCCAAGAATTTCTCCCTGCCTATGGCTCCTTTTTCTGATGAACAGTGCTCTTGTCACTCAGATGTGAAACCTCCTGCACAAGATAAAGGCAGGTGTCTCAGTCCAGGGCCTCTTCCCTATGCTTTGTGCAGCCTTCAGACCAAAATGATGGTCCGGCCTCACCCTCCCTGGACACATTACTGATGCCTGCACCTTGACCTCTGCTGACAGAATGTAGTTGGCAGGCGTCATAGCGTACCATCATTCTCTCTGTGTGCACTCAACACCTTTAAGGTGGGGCTGGCCCCCATCTCTTCAGCATCTGTGACCAGTGATGCTGTGCTCCTGAAGGGCTCAGGCACTCAAGAAGGACAAAGGATCTGATGTTTTTAAAGTTTCGTGGCTGCGTTTCAATGATATGACCCTGATCACAGAGCGCTGGCGGGCTGCCCTCGGCCAGACAGGAGTCAGGCCTGTGAAGATTTAATGAGTGCCCTCATTGCATGTCATCATCATCCTTCTGAAATCGAGGGCCTATTAGGGCCTCCACTGCATCTCCATGACAGGAACATTCTCACAGAAGGTATTAACACTGCCATAAGCCAGACTGGAGACAAACGTTCCCAGATGGAACGTCAGGATCTATGGGGTCACCTCACTACATGTTGTCCTCATCCTCCACTAATCTAGCAGCTATGAGGGCCTCCCGATTGCACCTGCCCTGTCTGGTCAGTGCGCGTGCCTCATGCCAGTCATCATCACCTTTGAGGACCTCCTCACCCTCATCCCCATTGTTGTCCTCCTCATCGTAGGAGGCCTTCAGCTCCTCCATCTCCTCCTCAGCCAGCTCGTCTCCCCATTGCAGCACCAGGTTGTAAAGGGCACAGCAGGCGACAGCGATGAGTGACACCCTCTGTGGACTATATTGCAGAGCTCCACCAGACTGGTCCAGGCACCGGAACTTCATTTTCAACGTCCCGATGGACTGCTCCACCAAGTTGCAAGAGATGTTTGGGTTAGTATGGGTGCACTAAGAGCCTGTCTTGGTTAAGGGTGAAGGCCCCTTAATGCATCCCAGGGAGTGCTGGCCACCACTTGGATGGCCAGGGTTTGGTGCGCTGCATGGCTGCCCGAAACCCCACCTTCCTCGGCCCCGCTCCACTCGGCTGATTGGCAGCGGCTTTGCCCATTGCACTGCATGCCGTGCTCTCAGCTCAGGCACAGGCATTCTCCTAACCCATGCTGCAAGGCTGCCCTGTTAGCTTGAACCATGGGGGAGACTGGTCCAAACTGGGATGCTGACATTGCAAGGGGCTGTGACTGCCTCCAGCAGTGACTGCTCCATGGCCAGCTTTAGCAAGGAGATTGTGCAACGTGTGCAGTCGTCCAGCTGTTCTGCAGTTCACTAAAACGCTCATAACTTTGTAGTCTGTGCCGGGGAGGTGAAAGGCTTTGGAGCACTTGGTGGCACTTTGATGCCTCTGCACTGCTTGAGTTGGCAGATAATCGAGATCTGCTAAGTAAGTATTACAATGCCCAGATTACTCAGCCACTTCATTAAGCACCAGTCTGTAAAAGCAAAGCGGTAAATACATGTCATTGGTGAAACACGGTCATGCCCTGGCAGCAATATGGGTAATTTCCCCAGTCAACAGCAGCAACTTAATTTCCCTCCCTCCTTTAACCTAATAAGATGTCACTAGGCGCTTCACCAAGGTCTGCCTGAGCGAAAGGGGCAGACACTAGAACAACTTGGTGAGTCCGCAAACAGGCAGCAATAGGTGTTACTCACCCAGTTCCCCTGAGCTGTCACACGGAGCCTGCAGTCATTCACTATTCATTACTTTTATTCCTGAGCTCTTTCCGATCTCGGTGCTTAATGAGGAATCAGGCATATACACCGGAGTTTGCCCCGTGTGTGGAAAGCGGCAACGCTGGTCAGATCCGCCTTTAAACTTGAGTGTAGAAGTGACGGGTCCCTCAGGCTGGTACAGTGGTGGGTTCTCAGCAGGCAGGGGTACCAGCATCTCCGCTGCCGGGCAGAGTTTGAGAACTGGTCCTGTATGCGGAACTGCTCCTCTTGTGAACCTCGGGGACAGCTCAAGAACGGCTGCTCCTGTCACAGTCACTCGGGAGATTCCTCTCCAAACCCCGCCCATAAACACATATTTATATGTGGTTAAAATCTCGCAGCAGAGGGACTGGCTAAACCTTATCTGTGCAAAGTACAAAGCCACCCCCTGGAGCAGAAAGCGAGCGTCAATCCACGGGAACAAGTGGAGTTCCTCAGTCAACAAAATGTTACACATGACTTTCGTGAAGTCTGAGATCGATTTCACAATGCAACCCAGTCCCGGATTGGATAACAACATATCTGTTCTCCGAGGGGTGTGAGAGAGAATACCAAAGACCGTTAAAGAAATCAAAATACATGGATTGGGGGAATAAATAACAATGTGAGTCAACAGTTAGTTCTCTCAATTAAACACCGTTTCAGATGTACTGGAAAAAACAAGTATATTGATCTTCATACTAAAGTGAACATTTACATGTCACGGTTAACCACATACACCGTCATTTCCTAGAATGCACACACACTGGCAGAAACACATACAAAGAACAAAGAAAAGTACAGCACAGGAACAGGCCCTTCGGCCCTCCAAGCCTGCGCCGATCATATTGCCTATCAAGCTAAAACATTTTGCACTTCCGGGGTCCGTATTCCGCTATTCCCATCCTATTCACGTATTTGTCAAGCTGCTTCTAAAAAAACACTATCGTTCCTGCTTCCACCGCCTCCTCTGGCAGCGAATTCCAGACACTCACTACCCTCTGCGTAAAAAAACTTGCTCCGCACATCTCCTCTAAAGTTTTCTCCTCTCACCTTAAATCTATGTCCCCTAGTAATTAGCTCTTCCGCCCTGGTATACATATAAGCAACATATAAACCGCAGCATATATACGAATACAAACACAAGCACACTCACAAATATACATAATCACACAAGGTGGTCAAAGTACGGGTAAAGTCCTGTGTAGAATGCAGAAAAAGAGTTGATTAAAGAGCTGAGGTTATAATAACATGAAATGATAAATAAAAGCGCTATAGAAAAACGAAAGGGATTTTGGAGAGGTGAGAGGGTTGCAACGCTGGTCTGAAATGGACAGGAATGTTGGTAACGCCGATCACAATCCTGAACACGGGAAATAGCAAGTTCAGTTGTGAGTGAAGGGTTTCCTTTTATTAGTTGACGGTAGGCGGGTGTCGCTGACGAGGCCAGAATTGATCGCCCATCTCTAATAACCCTTGCACAGCTGGCGGTCAGCCGCTTTCTTGGTTCCTTCTCCGAATCCAAGATGTGTTGTGGCAGTCACCGTGTCCTCAAATTCCATATCGATTCCTAACCATAAAACTCTGCCCCTGAAGCCAGTCCAGGGGGAGAATCTTGTTTGGACCACCTTGATCAACCCCCTTCCGAATGTGGTCACTTTTCCAATCTGAAGTCACAATCTCCTACAGTTGACCAGACGCAGATCCCGGTAGCCACCATCCCGCTGTCCTCCCCCCATCCGCACAGAAAGGTCAGAATATCCTTTGCACATCAATTAGTTGATTTTCGCTTTTAAAAAAAAATCTACAATTGGCGCCTAAGTTTTTTTCTTCTCTAACCCACAGATAAATAATTCGGTGATGTGACACATTTATTCAATGATTTTTAAAGTGAGTGAAGCGTGTTCCCCTGACTGTGATGAAGCGCCTGTCAATCACACACATTTACATCCAGAAACGATAAATGTAATATCATTAAGGCCGGCCGGTTGCCGCAGTTCGAACCGGCGACATGGAGCTAAATAACGGGCCAGTCTTTGACAGAGCTTCGGGCTCCCAGGTCTTGTTAATGTTTGAAAGCAAAGTTACTCACCCCAGTAGGAAGAAACTCGCAACCGACCAGAACACTGTGTGCAACCTAAATAGACAGTAAATCTTGACACTACATATACATGGTTTATGACTCATCGCTCCTCCCAAATCAAGTTTCAAGTTACAGCCGATTGGATATTTTTTTCGAGATGTTTTTATCTAAGGTTCCTAAACCCTGCGAACGGAAGCGTTACTACTCTGTACTTGGTGTGGATGAGTCATTGCCGGAGGGCACTGGACACTTGCTTTTGTCAATTCACACCAGCCCTTCCACACTTTATAAAACATATTTTTCTCTAGTGATTCCCATTCCAAATCTTTGATCGAGGATTTGACTGTCGTGTGGTTCTCCTGGTGAACCTTACAGAACAGTACTCATCCGATCGCTTCAACCTTGTTAATTAATATCGCTCTCTATAGCAGGATCCCACACACAATTTGCATGCTCCAGGACTGGATAAAAATGGGTAAGCTGCAACTCTTGATTTTTATTCTCAGGATCTTAACGGCACTGAAGGATCAGTGGACCATTCGGCCCATCATGTGTACACTGGCTCCGCAAATAAGCATGATGACCTAGTGCCATTGCCCTGCCTTTTCCCTGTAACTTTTGTACATTGTTTCTATTCAAAGAATCATCCATTGCCCTCTTGAGTGCCTCAATTGAACCTGCCTCCACCACACTCCCAGGCAGTCCATTCACGCAAATACACGCATCCTGTTTTTTTTAAACTCACTGGGAAGGTAGTTTATGTATGTCAGTAAGAGTCCCAAAATAGTTCACTGTGGCACTTCTGGGAGGGAGTCTCTATGAGAGGGCGATTGGTACCAGATCGACGGCCTCTGCTCTCCACTATCCCCGCCCGCCGCCTTATCACAATTAAAGGTTTCATATGTCTCAGTGCACTGCCTCCACCCGGGCAGCCTGTAGCCCTGCTGTCAGTCCGTTTTTTCATACTTATGCTCCTCAATATCTAATACACGGTCTGTATTGCAAACATGTAAAAACGAGGTAGATGTTTGCAATACAATTTAAAAAGGCAAGAATTGAGTCATAGATTGGAAAAGGAGGGAGTCGAGGCACAGGTTGAAAAAGAAGGGAACTGAGGTATGGATTGAAGGAGGAGGGAACTGAGGCACATATTGAAAAAGGCGGGAACTGAGTCATAGATTGAAAAAAGGCGGGAAATGAGGCACAGATAGAAAAAGGTGGGAACTGAGGCACAGATTTAAGAAGGCGGGAACTGAGTCACGGTTTGAAGAAGGCGGGAGCTGAGAAAAATTATGTCATAGATTTTCGTATATGCCAATATAGAATTTGGGGATGTTTGCTGATGATTGCACAATGTTTACCATCGTTTACAACGCCTCAGATACTGAAGCTTTCCATGGGTTGAATTTTGCCATCGGCGAGCAGGGATCGGCTCCCCACCCGTCGGAGATTGGGTTGGGCTCACCCGCCCGGTAGGCAGAAAATTCTGCCCCATGTCTGTATGCAACATGCCCAGCATTCAGGCTGGAGTTGTTATGCCACAGAAGTGCCAAGCAATGACCTCCACCAACAAGAGAAATTTTAATCATCTTCCTTTGATGTTCAATAGTTTTACCATCGCTGAATACATAGACTACCAACATCTTCCCTTGATGTTCAGTAGTATTACCATCAACATCTTGTGGTTTACTATTGAACAAAACTGTAAATATTTTTTTTAATGCCACAACAACTGGTCAGAGGCCAGGATTTCTGTGGTGAGTAACAAATCCTCAAAGCCTGTTCATCATCTACAAGGCACAAGTCAGAAGTGTGATGGAATACTCTCCACTCGCCTAGGTGATTGCAGTTCCAAGAACACCCAAAGTGCCCAGCACCACTCAGGACAAAACAACACACTTGATCATCGCCCCATCCACTAGCTCAAGTATTGACTCCCCCCATCGACAACAGACAGTTGCTACACTGCAGCATCTCACCAAGGCTCCTTTGACAGCACATTCTAAACCCGTGGCCTCGACCACCTGGAATGACAAGGACAGCGTATATGGAAATAGTGCAAACTACAACTTCCTCTCTGAGTCACACATCATCCTAAACTGGAACTACATCACTGTTCCTTCACTGTTTTTGGGTCAAAAACCTGGAACTCCATTCCTAACAGCGCTGACAGTTTATCTTCACCACGTGGACTACAACCATTTAATAAAGAAGTTCACTACCACCTTCTCACAGGCAATTAAAAGTTGGCAACAAATATTCACCTTGGCAGCAATGCTCACACCCCATGAAAGAATTAAAAAAAACAATGAATAAGTCGCATTCATTTGTGGTGCAAAATCTCCTGGGCTTGTCAACCTACATCTTACGGTTTTAAAAGAGGGAGCATTAGAGATAGTGGATGCATTAGCATTAATCTTCCACAGTTTCATAGATTCTAGAACTGTTCCAATGAGTAGCTAGGATATATAACCCTGCTATTTAAGAAAGGAAGAGGAGAGAAAAGGAGAACTACAGACCAGTTAGCCTAACATCAGCTGTAGGCTAAATGCTACATACAACCTTTTATTAGTGATGTGGTGACAGGACACCTAGAAAGTTACAATTTGTGTGAGAAGGGTTGAAACAAATTTATGAAAGGGAAATCACGTTTGCCAAATCTGTTGGAGTTCTTCGGGGATGTAATTAGCAGGATGGATAAGGGAGAAACAGTGGATGCCGTGTATTTGGATTTCAAAAAGTATTCAGTAAGCTGTCACAAGAGGTTCTTACACAAAATTAATAATTGTGGGATTTGGGGGACTATTTTAGTATGGATTGAGGATTGGTGAATGAATAAAAAACAGTAGTAATAATCAGGGTGTTTTTAAATTAACAGGCTGTAACTGGGGGTACTGCAAAGATCAGTATTTGGGCCTTACAATCAATATTAATAGTTTAGATGAGGGGATGGAGTGTTACATACCCACATTTGCTAACAATACAAATTTAGTTGGGAAAGTAAACTCAGGAGATTGCAATGAGGCTGCAAAAGCATATAGACATGTTGGGTGATTGGGCAAGAACATGGTAAAAGCAAAATTATGTGGATAAACATTAAGCTATCAAACTCCTTCTGTATATTTCCAGCGTTTTCTGCTTTTATTACAGGTTTCCAGCATCCACAGTATTTTGCTTTTGTATCAGTACCTGGTTGGATCTGACTGTAACTCCTGGAAGTTTGTGGGTTAACTTTAATAATTTTATTTGACCGCACCTTTCATAACCTTAGGAACCACTAAAGTCATTTACAGCCTACAAATATTTTTTGAAATGTATCTCTGTTGTAATGTAGAATACATAGCAGCCAATTTGCGAACGTCAAGATCCCATGTCAATGTGACCCTGAACCGACATATCGGCTGCAGCACTTCCTACAAGTGACTACACTGTAAACATAGTCATTGGTTGTAAAGGGCGTTGGGACATTCTGCAGTTCTGAAAGGCATGACTACATGCAAGCTCTTCTGCTTTCCTTTCATTCCCAGGTCCTCATCTTAATAAATTCTGTTCTGTGCTTGAAGCTCAGCTCTTCTTTCACCACCTTCTTCTTCAACCAAGCACTTTCCTATATTGTAATAGACAATGCCCAAATATATCATCCTTATTATCTGGATCTGGGCATGTACACTTTCCCTCCACCCTCTCTCCACCCCAGTGATTGATTTCCCCATGTCAGAGCACTATACTCACGAATGCAGCCTGAATCTTGTAATAGGTTGCTTACTGGACAAGAAAACGATCATCAGTCAGAGTGTGGAAATTCTCTGCACCAATTCGGAGCTTCTTCCTGTATAAAGTGTAAATTGCAAGGCAAATATTCCTGCCCCGCTTGGAATCAACAGTTCCTGTTGATTAACTGGGATACTTCACCATCCGGTTTCTTCCTGAGATCAGCAGCAAATTTGATCTTTTTCTGTATTTGTGTGTGAGAGAGAGAGAGATGAACTTGGATCAAGGGAGGGCAGAGTAAAACACAACTGAAAAGACCTCGATTTCTTGGCCATCTCTTGAACCTCATCACCTCCTTTTGAAACCCTACTCCAGCTTTCTCAGTCATTAACCAGAAGGTTTCTATCTCCTCTTCTTGTTTCATTCCAAAACACTTTTAACCCACTTCATCTGTATCTATCCCACACACCAGCGCTTTCCCCGGAACTGCCCAAACATTGGCCCTCCATTCACTATATCTCAATGTCTCAATAGTTGTTGGTTGGCTCACCCCTACTCTCACATTCTGCTTCAAAATATACGCCCCCATATGAACTTGCACTATCCCCTGTTCCTGTTGTCTTCCAAGTGTGACCCACATGTTTACTACCTGAGGTTCAAAAGGTTGCAAGCTCCCACATACTGGATGCATGATTAGCTTAGCCATTCACTGCCAGATTACTGGAATGTGTCACCTGAAAGGGCGGTGGAAGCAGATTCAATAGTAACTTTCCGAAGGGAATTGGATAAATACTCGAAAAAGGAAACATTTTGCAATTCTGGGGCCAAAGATCAAGGGAGTGAGGCTAATTGCGTAGTTCTATGCAAGAGCCAGCACAGGCATAATGGGCTGAATGGCCCCCTTCACTGCGATGTATGATTCTATCTGGCTGGACCGCGTCAAGCTCTAATGAGCTTCGGTCTTCTCGACTGACACTGTCCATTACTTGCAGATACTCCCTGTGGGTAGCCCAGATTTCACTTTTCTACCAACAACCTGCTTAAGTAAAAGCAAAATACTACAGATGCTGGAAATCTGAAATATAAGCAGAAAATGCTGGAAAAGCTGCTTAAGTGCTTTTGTCCCTCAGCCCCACCCCACACCTTCATTTCTCACACAAAGTGGACGCATTTCTTTGCTCCCAAGTTTGAATCCATCCATTCAGCTATTTCTTTTTTACCCCCCCTCTAACCCAACCTCCCCAATCTTCCTAAGCTGATGTTTTCCCATTTTCCCCCCATGCCCTGACCAAATTCCTCTTAGCCAGGAGACCTTGCTTCCAGGCCTACACATGAGTCTCATCCCACATTAATGGAAGCTAAAGGCTAATTGTCTTAGCCCAGGGCAGGAAGTTAGGACTTCCTGAGGACAGTGTCCTAAGTTCAAGTACATTCATAGGTGTCTAACCTCCATTGTAAAGTCAGAATTAGGTGTTTGCTGATTGCAGTGTTCAGCTCCAAACATAATGCTCACATCCAACAAGACTGAGAGAACATCCAGTCTTGGGCATGTTATTGTGAGATTCTCAATAAGGCTCCTGAACAATGAAATCATATGTTTACTAAGCATGCAGTACAGGCAGTAATACTTAAACATACAGTTAAAAGGTCTTTGACTGCATCTGATGACTTTGTTGGGGATTCAAATGTGTTACAGTCATGAGCTCAGGACGTTACGTCTTTGTGAATCCAAATATACCTTAAAACTGCCTCTATACGTTTCTCTGACGCTCTAATTTACAAGCCTGCCTTCCTTTCTTTTTCGTCTTTCCACATGTTAGAGTTCCTAAAATGCTGGTTGATCACTCTTCAAATACTGTGACTACAATAGCAGGTCAGAGGCTGGGAATCCTGCAGCGAGTAACTCACCTCCTGACTCCCCAAAGGCTGTCCACCATCTACAAGGTACAAGTCAGGAGTGTGATGGAATAATCTCCACTTGCGTGGTTGAGTGCAGCTCCAATTACACTCAAGAAGCTCAACACAATCCAGGACCAAGCAACCTGCTTGATTGGCACCCCATCCACCACCTTCACAGAGTGGCAGCAGTGTGTACCATCTACAATATGCGCTGCAGCAACTCACCAGTGATCCTTCAACAGCACTTTCCAAACCTGTGTCCTCTAACATCTAGAAGGAAAAGGGCAGCAGACACATGGGAACACCACCACCTGGAAGTTGCCCTCCAAGGCACACGCCACCCTGACTTGGAACTATATCACCATTCCTTCACTGTCACTGGGTAAAAACCCTCAAACTCTCTTCCTAACAGCACTGTGGGTGTACCTACACCACGTGGACTGCAGAAGTTCAAGGAGGAGGTTCACCATCGCCTTCTCAAGGGCAATTATGGATGGACGATAAATGTTGGCCTAGCCGGTGATGGCCACATCCCATGATAAAGTAAAACATTGGACAACTGGTTTTACAACCAGATGACCTCCCTGTCACAAGCACTCCCCTTTGATCAAGGCTGGGGACCAGCACCAATGGCTTGCCCGCACCAGTGGCTGGGTTCTTTTTTTGGGGTAAAATATACTTTATTCATAAAATATCTGAAAGAACATTACAAAACATTTCAAAATGTCCATCACAAAAAGTACAATCATATTCAACGTTTACACATGGAGCATGAGGTGCTTCAATACAATCAATGAATATTACAGGCATTTCAACATGGTCATTACAGAAAGTGTAATGGTATTTAAGTTATTGACATACATCATGTTGCACTGAGGTGCTTCAATACAATTATGATACATACAGTGGAAATTTATTGTGACATGTACAGCCCGAGGGTGGCTATACCTTTCCCAGCCCCTTGGTGCACTATGGCAGAAAGGTCTTAGACAGCGTCCTTTCCCCATTGCGCCTTTGCGGCAGCTGCCCCAAGCTTTAGTGCGTCCCTCAGGACCTAGTCCTGGACCTTGAAATGTGCCAGTCTGCAAAACTAGGTCGGGGACAAATCTTTGCACTGGAAGACCAAGAGGTTTTGGGCCGACCAAAGAACGTCTTTCACCGAGCTGATGATCCTCCAGCTGCAGTTGATGTTTGTCTCGGTGTGTGTCCCTGGGAACAGCCCGTAGAGCACCGAGTCCTGTGTCACAACACTGCTCGGGATGAACCTCGATAAAAACCAGTGCATCTCTCGCCAGACCTTCTTTGCAAAGGCACAATCCACAAGGAGGTGAACAACGGTCTCTTCCCCCCCACTCCCCCCACCCCACACCAACAGCCACCTCGAGGGCAACGTGCAGAGGGGGTGAGACTTCTGGCATGTAGAAAGGATCTGACGGGGAGGGCCTTTCTCACCACCAGCCACGCTACATCTTGGTGCCTGTTGGAAAGTTCTGGCGATGAGGCATTCTGCCAAATGACTTTGACAGTTTGGTCGGGGAACCATCTGACAGGATCCACTATCTCCTTTTCCCGCAGGGCCTCTAAGACGTTATGTACCGACCATTGCCTGATGACTTGTGGTCAAAGGTGTTTCTCTGCATAAACTTTTCCACGAGGGACAGGTGGTACGGCACCGTCCAACTACTTGGAGCGTTCCACAGCAGCGTGGCCAGACCCATCCTTTGCAACACCGGGGACAGGTAGAACATCAGCATGTAGTGACACTTGGTGTTTGCGTACTGACGATCTACGCTCAGCTTGATGCAGCCACACATAAAAGGTGGCCATCAGGATGAGGGTGATGTTGAGCACATTTTTTCCCCCTTTATCTAGAGACTTGTACATTGCATCCCTGTGGACATGTTCCATTTTCGACCTTCAGATAAAGCGAAAGATGGCTCGGGTGATCGCGATCGCTCAGGAGTCTGGAATGGGCCAGACCTGCGCCACGTACAGCAACAGTAAGAGTGCCTCACACCTGATGACCAGTTTCTTACCCACCATGGAGAGGGAGCGTCACTCCCACATCCCAGTTTTCTTTCCAACATAGCCACTCGCTCCTTCCAGTTTCTAATGCATGCCCCGGTCCATCCAAACCATATCCCCAGCACCCTCATGTGAAGGGGACAAAGGAACAGGCAGCCCAGTTCCCAAAGAACATGGCCTCGCTCTTGCCATAATTTATCTTGGCTCCCGAGGCCAGTTCGAACAGGTCGCAGATGTGGATCAGTCTGTGCACCGACAGCGGATCCGAGCAGAAGACGGCGACATCGTCCATGTACAGGGATGCTTTACCCTCAGTGCCTCCACTGCCTGGAAACGTCACTCCTCTTATGTCGATACTTCCTGATGGACTCAGCAAAGGGTTCTATGCAACACACAGACAGGACAGGGGAGAGAGGGCTGGGATATTTTGTGGCCAATAAGTCCTGAAGTGGGACTTGAACCTGGAGCCTTCTGGCTCAGAGGCAGGGAGCTACCTATTAAGCTCCACCTTTTTGTGACAATGCACATATACAAATTACACGAAAGTTAAAATATAACCCCATAGTAGAACTTAATTAACTTCTCTCTCACAAATAAATTTAGTCTCCCTTGCTTAATCATTGCCTTGCCTTGTGCGAAAACGCGATTGGTTAAACTTCTCCACATTAGCTTATCAACACTGTCCCTTCTGTTACACATAACTGCCGTTCTCCCAAAGGGAACTTTTAGTGATAAGTCTATGATTGCTTCTGTATCAGAGAATCACACAGTGCAGAAGAGGCCCATCGAGTCTGCGCCGACACGTGAGAAACACAAACAAATGTCATCCAAACAAATTCTAAATGACGTACGCCAAGATTTTATCCTTTGCAGGTCTAACTGATTTCCTGCACTTCAAATAATTACTATTTTCACATCGTTATGGAAGGCTACAGCAGTTCAATAGCTCTCAAGTGTACCTTGGGATAATCACTAAATCCTGGATTTGCCAGCAAATCCCACAGCTCGAGAAGGAACAATAATAAAAATAAATGGCTGAATCTTTATGACCCAGCAACGGAGCATAAATACTGCCTTGTTAACATTTCAGAAGGAAACATTTAAATAAATTTCAAAAAATGAAAAAACTGTTTCACTTAAATAATACTTCTTCATACTAAATAAAGAAAAGAGGGTCTTCATTAAGCAGACCAAACTTGCTACGAATCAACTCTTTTGGCAGAATTTTCTGAGATTTAGAGCTATCGCCAGTGGGTGGTTTGTTGAAAAATTGGCATCTTGTGTTTACCTCATAGCTTTAATGCACTTCAAGGTACAAAAAGAATAGACATTGAGCCAAAAGAGGATAGTGCTGGAGGGATCACCAAAAGCCGGTTCAGGTGTAGGTTATAAGGCAAGTCAGAATGGAGTTGTTAAAGGTGAAGCTGAGGGATTTTGGAAATTTTAGTGATTTGCCAGCTGAAGGCATTTCCATCAATGGTGAAATGGACGGGGGTGGAGGCCTGCAGGGAGGGGAGTAATGCTTGAGACCAAAATCAGAGAGAGAGAGGGCTGGGAAGAGTGACAAAAGCCTATATTGATGAAGGTTAGAGATGAAGGGAGAACCCCCATGGTCCCATGGATTTCGTAGGTTGAAATTTGCTTGGATGTGGTGTATAACAGGGGGTAGCGGTTCAGCTGCCCAGTACACACAGCTCTTGATATTTAATCCTATTGATTAATATTCTGTTCCACTGCAGATGCTGTGAAGAACATACTGTGGATCCAATACCTCCTGTTTTACACCACCATCCAAGGCAAATTTCTATGCCAAGGAAGTTAACATTGAAGATCATGGAAAAGGGGATTTGAAGGTGATCTTTTATTCTGGGGTGGGGGAGGGGTGGGGGGAGGAATGGGGAGCGGGGTGCAGTGATATTTGTTTTTTGGAAAAAAGACAAGAGTCAGAGCAGAGAGAATCATTTGCAAAGTCACTTGGGGTCAGGAAAGGAACCTGAATGGTCAAAAGCTTAGTTGAAATGAGTGAGACGAGACAAACTCCTGTGGAGAAGAGGCTCTTTGAGATGGCCTAGGGGAGGGGAAAATGGGAAAATAACAGGTTAGGAAGTTGTGGGGAATTGCTGGCTCAAAGGGGGATACAAAAGAAGCAGCTGAATGGATGGATTCAAACAATAGCAAAGAAATGCAGGAGCTGTTTCCACTTGCTGTGAGAAATGACGGTGCAGGGATGGGGCGGGTTGCCGCGGACGGGGGGAGTGGTAAAGCGCTTATGCAGGCTGTTCGTAGAAAACTGAAACCTGGAGTAAGCTTTACCAATCAGGATGATCCTCAAATAATGGATAGTGTGAGTAAAGAAAAGCGAAGCTCAGTAGAGCGTGAAGTGATCCAGCCAGATAGAATCATACATCATGGAGAATGAGGCCATTCAGCCCACTGTGCCTGTTCTGGCTCACGCTTAGAACTACCCAGTTAGCCCCACTCCTTTGCTCTTTGGCCACAGAATTGCCAAGTTTCCTTTTCAACTATTTATCCAACTCCCTTCAGAAAGTTACTATTGAATCTGCTTCCACCACCCTTTCAGGTGACACAATCCAGTACTCTGGCTGTGAATGGCTATGCGGAATGGCCATTTGGAAGCTTGCAATCTCTTGGACTTCAGGTGGTAAAAATGTAGTTTACACTGGGAGGACAACTGGAACAGGGGATAGTGGAAGTTTATATAGGGACATATGTTTAGAAGGGAGAGGTAAGAGCAGGGGTGAGTCAATCAACAATGATTGAGATATCATAGCGAATGGAGGGCCAAAAGTTGGACAGCTGTGAATTCACTGGGGGAAGCGCTTGTCTATGGGGTAGGTGCAGGAGGAATTGGTTTGAAAGAGGTTAGGAAAGGAATCAGAAATCTTCCAGTCAATGACTGGGAAGACGCGAGTAGGGATTCAACAGGAGGTGATGAGGTCGAGGGGATGGCCATGAAAATAGGGGGACAACATTTTTATTTGGAGAGTGAGGTTTAGGACAGGAGGGCAATGACATGAGAGGAGATAAAGAAAAAGAAATAAGATGAAAGTTCAAATCAAGAGGACGA